>NC_048304.1:17260103-17410192 GCF_013100865.1 Trachemys scripta elegans | reverse complement strand
CTGCGCCCCCGGCTGGGCGCTTCCCCTCCCGGGCTCCAGCTGCGCTGGGGAAGCGCCGGTTGGGGGCGCAGGGTCTGGAGGCTGCCCGGCAAACCGTGAAGCCGGTAGCGCTCGGGCAGCCCTTTCCGCATGGCTGGGAGTGGGAGAGAGGAGGGGGCGGAGTTAGGGCAGGGAAGGAGCGGAGTTGGGGCAGGGCTAGGGGTGGGGAAATGGGCAGGGCCAGGGCCCATGGAGGCTCCTCTTTTTTTATTTATTAGATATGGTAACCCTATGGTTGACACATGATTACCAATAGGCATGTGGTAGATTCAGAACCATAAAGGGCAATATGGCTATGAATTAAGAGAGTTAAGTAAAGACCTAAACTAAATGAATCATTTTAATTCCATGAATAGAAAATAACCCTCCCCCAGTGCTGTGCAGTCCAAGCAGCACTATTCAATAGCCAGCCTTCATCATGGTGAAATTTGGATTTCTGGTAAATCTGAACTGGGCAGTGTACTTAAAAATTCATGTTAGTTTGGAGAACTGCCATTATTGTTCTCTGGATCCCTAAGCAAGCTTCCTATCTCCCCTGGGACCTGTGAAAGACAAACATTGGTTAAACAAACATTCCAGCTGTATTTGTTCTTTAAGAAAAGAGAAAACACACGCCACAAGTAGTAGCTGCTTGATTAAATAGCCAGACAGTCAAATAAGATGGATTCTTGGCCTCCTATTACAACACAGTGCTCTATTTTTAATTGAAAAATGTGATTACATAGTTGCATGATTCTAGTGAACAATAACCTCTGTTTTTCCCCAAACAGGGAAGACAGTTTAGTTAAGAAATAAATACCATGTATGCCTCCCTGATTTGATGAATCCTGCAACTTTTCTATGCTCCAAAGAAGGATTTAGAAGTAAGGGTAGAGAATTTTTGGAGCAGCCTAAAAAAATCTTCATAGCTTAAATTTGAAGAGGAAAAGACACCCTCAGAAGTAAGTGTGTGTGTGTGTGTGTGTGTGTGGGGGGGGGGGGGGGAGGGGGCGGCGGAGGGGGAAGAAAGAGGGGTTGTATGATGTTGAAATACCAGAGCACATAGCTCAAAGCAATTTGAGCACTCAAATTCCCCTAAAAGTCCTTCTATTGGTTAGCTTACTTCCAAAATATTTTTAAAAGGTTTTCATTTGTTCCCATAATTGCATTATATACCAAGTCCAAATAGTGGGCATAGAAAAGAATGTGTGATCTGATTGGATTTTAAAGCAAACAAGCTACCCATTCAGATGGTGAAGAACCCCCTTTTGGCTCAAATACTCATAAAACTTAATTTTGTTTTTGAGTTAAACAGCTGATTGGGTCTACTCTAGAGACTGTATTTAGCTGTAAGAAGCATCTCAGCTTTAGTACTGATGTGACAGGGGTCATTTCAGTGGTTTCCCTATGAAATAAATACAACTGGACACCAGATAACAGTAGGGCTCCTAGCTACTGACTTGTGACACTTAAGGAAAAATAAGTTACAGTCCAGCCATTCAGTCTCAAAGTTTGTTTCAGTGGCACCTGTGTACAGATATTTCTCTTTATATTCCCTTTGCCTTTTAGGAAGGAAGGGGGTAAGAGGAAGATGGCACTTACAAACATTTGCCATGCTAGCCACGTAAGCCTGAAGAGTTCAGCAATAGTTGGTTCTCAGAGAAAGCAGGTATTGAATACCTTCATAGTTGTTAAAATAGTTACACTTGCTAAAGGGTGACCATGATATTTATGGATGGATGGCCTTTGTACTTCAGAATACATGAAGTTCTGTTTATGTATAGTGGATATCAAAAACATTTCGGTTCCATAAAAATAAAGTCCATGTGCAAAGATTTCAAGCTACTAAAGGACCAGCTAGAGTAAACATTTTTTAGAAGAACTGAAGCACACAAGACACTTTAACAAGCAGCAATGACCTGTATACTACTGGATGCTGACTGACCAGTCACTAACTAGGTTATGCCCCTTCTTACTTGCCCTGAATTTATACCAACTCCTGTATTTCAACTTGCCCTCATGTATTATCTATCAATCAATCTCAATTCACATTACATATCTTGAGTGTGCTACTTAAACAGAACGGCTACATAGCATCCTTAATAGCTTAGGGCAAATATTACAGTATAGCATGCTCTCTGCATGGACACAGCAGCAACCTAGTTTTGTTACTAGCTACATATGTAAGTGAAGCTGAATGTTTAAAACTTGCTTGTGGGAAACCAGAAACAATCGGCTGTACAAAATGGGTGAAATCTCACTCAACTCAATAGCGAAACTCCCATTGGCTATAATGGGTATGTCCACACAGCAATTAAATATCTTCAGCTGGGCTGGTGAGCTGACTCAGGATCAGGCTGTAGGGCTGTACTATTGCTGTGTAGACGTTTGGGCTCTGTCTGGACCCCAGATTCTGAGACCCTCCCACTTCACGGGATCTCAGAGCTCAGGCTGCAGCCCAGGCCCAAACGTCTACACAGCAATAGTACAGGCTGCAGCCCAAGTCAGCTGACATGGGCCAGCCAGAGCCATGAGGTGGGTCTTATTCCAGTGTAGACCTTCCCTAATGAGGCCAGGATTTCACCCTATTTTTAATCTGAACCCTGAACCATTCAGTACCTTATAGAAATTTTGGTATTCCAGACAATGGTTAGTCTATTGTAAACCCTAGTCTCTGTACCCGCTTTTGAGCTGACAATCTATGGATGATTAAGATTTTATTTGCGCCTGTATTTCTAAAACAGGTGCTCAGACAATCCTATCCTCATTCCTTTAGAGTGACAATGAACTTTTAAACATAAGTATTAAGTCAGTCGCTCTACCCTGTAACATTAGAAGGTCATGCAGAGCCTCTGTAGGATATTTGCCAGTATAAGTGATGCCTCTCTTAGCCAAACTCCTCAACTTGTCCCTCATGTAACTTCTGTAGCTCACTACCCCTATTTTCATGCATCAGCACTTGCTTCCAGAGACTGGAAGTACTGATGTAATTGAGAGGCCTAGTTTCTCACTATTCCAAGCCAGCTGGAAGTAGGAGATACTGGAATTCTATAAAAAAAGCCTGTTCTGACAAGACTTCTGGATCCAAGAGGTTCAGGACAAGACAGGAAGGAAGAGAAAGCTTTTCTGTACATCGAGCACATCACCGGCCACCGCCAATACTGAGAGTGAGCTGGGGAGACCTAGTGCACCCCCCCCCCGCTGGACTCTATCCCCTGAGCCCTGAACCCACCAAATCTAACTGAATCCCACCACGTGAGGGTCACCCCATCCCCATTACCCAGCCCGCTTACTTATACCCATGACTGTCTCTACTTCCCGTATGGGTGATAGACCCTCACCGCTTATCAACTGTTTCCTGATCCCACCCACCGGTTACCCACCCTCATTGGGGACATTGCAGTCTGTATATACTATGTGTGCTGCCCAGCCCCAAAACACCAACATACACCTATACTCTGTATGTTGCCCCCAATGACCAATAACTGACGCTTCAAATTTTCTGTATCATTTATTTTTTAAATATTCTAATAAAATTTAAGTCTGGCGCTTGATCATTCTGGGAGATGCAGTTGATTTCAATTGGACAGGGATGATTGCACTTCCAGTCATTTGCAGAAGGGTAAGGGTAACAATGGTTAGAGGGGCAAACTGTTAAACAGATGTAAGTCATCATTTATTGTCATGAGACTGGGTTAGCATTATTAAGTGCTAGTCTTTACACAAGCAAGAACACTGCATTCAGTAGGATTGTTCACACGAGTAAGCAAACGAGGAATTTAGTCTGAGGAAGTGTTTATTATGGTCTTAGTCTGAAACTGCAGACTTTAGGGCAGGGACCTGGTCTCTTATCTGTATGCTGTCTAGTGTTCTGTTGGTACTATAAAGAAGCATCTTCCTCAACTTTGAAGTCTGCCTTTAAGGGATGGTATTAACTTGTCTCTTCCTACATATTTGTAAGTGGCAAAAATGTGGAACTTCCATGCATAATTCTTATTAGCCAGTTATCACTTACATCAGTGTCTTACTTTGAGACCTAAAGCAAGCTCCCAAAACTATTACAGCTTAAACCACAAAGTAATCACCGTTTTTACAATGGCTGTTGTAGTTTGGCTCTGTGCAGAAGTAGTTTAGGAAAGCTAATCCAGAGGCCTATACAACAGAGAATTAAAGAGGAAGTAATGCTTCATTCTAGAGAGATTTAGGACCAGTTTATGATTTACATATCAGGAAATGACCACTGACTGCTTCTGTTTAGTGAAGAGAGATACTGCACCTCAAATTAAGCCCACACTATTGATGGCCTCAAAGGGTCAAGAAAAAATAAACTGCTCTTTAAAAGGAGATTTCACATCTACTGTTGAGACTATGGCTCGTTTTTAATGAGACTCATACAGGAAATTTGCAAATAAGGCATCAGACGTAGATGCTGCATTGGTCCTTACAGCTTTAATATAGTGGCCTTGTTTTTTGAAAAACGGAGTCAAGTACAGTTTAAAGGTTAGCTGAAAAAACCCAGAGCCTTGAAATAGGTCACATTAAACCACCTTCATGTAAGCATACCAGAATTTCAATAGGTCCTACATTTAGATTTTCAGGAGAGTCAGACCAACACAGCAAGCACCCAAGGCATCTATTCATAGAAGATTAGCATCCCAATTGGTTAGCTTGGGAACAAACTGAAACATGCCATCTTCCTTATGACCATCCTGAAGAAAGCTGAGAAACATAAGCCTGTTTTTCCAACTTAATACTTGTGTGGGATGCACAGATTTAGTGTAACCAGATGTACAGCAGAGATAGGTTGTCCACTCAGTAATGATTTTACTGGGCATTCACTATCTTAATGTGGTAGACTTTACATTCGTAAAATACATTTCCAGGAGAAACATTAATGTAAGTGAACCTAGCTCCTCATATGGATCCCTGAAAAAACAAAGAAACAAGCCTACCACAAGCCACCACTTATTGTTGCAGCCTGAACCTACTGAAGTTATTTCTGCACTTGTGGTTTTCACAATACACTAACCATTGCTTGAACTTTAACCCCAAGAGAAACCATAGGTTTTAATACTTTAATGGCAATGTTTCCAACAGGGAATTTGTTACTCAATGGAGAACATATTCCTCAACTGGCAAATCCTTACCAGCTTCTGGGTCAGTCCTGGTGGAGCCCACTCATAAGTTATCGTGTCAAACGTTGGATCTTTCCGAGACACAATAGGATTAGTGATGATCATGCGGTTCCTTTTGTAGATGCGAACACCATCGCCACCTTTCACCCGGGCAGTGAGCGTAGAATACTTGGAGTCAGACAACAAGCGGCCAATTTTCCGATCATCTTCTGCGTCAGAGCTCAAGCTGTGATCCTCCTGGCTACATTTGCATGACTTGCATATTTTCCTGTGGGGGACAAGTGAGATCATCCTTTTGATACAAGCTGGACCTTGGTAGGCATGTGCTCTTTTGAAGGCTCAGTGCTGAACTTTAGTAACTTTAAAGGTCAAATATTAAACTGGATCGTGACAGAAGACAAAAAGGGCTTTGCGATGCAAACTATATTTGGGAAGATGGCATGATATACCTTAAAGGAATTTGCAGTGGTATGGAATATAAAGAACTAAAGTGCCTTACTGTTGTCCCTGGTCAGAGGAGCAGCAACACACACTGATCAACTATGCCTTCTATCCTGTTGTGACTGAGTAGCTAGTTTCCATGAATTTCTAAGGGATGTTCAAAGAGATTATTAATTTCATGGCAGTACCACACAGTTTTCAATAGTAAAACACTGGCCTCCATTATTGAAATGTATAGTTCATTGTTCATTCAGTGTTTTTGTAGTCAGAATTATAACCAAAAGATAGAAAGATGATAAAGCCATACTGCTGTTTCTTGATAGTCAAAATATAGAGTTTTAAAAGCAAAGGGCCAAATTCATTTTTAGTATAACTTTAATGACATCAGGGGAATTTGATGTGAATCAAATTAATCATTCCTAATTCTCCTCTGTAGTTGGCAAGTCATAAAACAAGTAGTAACTGAACTTTGAAGGCAGAGATTTTCACGCAGCTTAGGTGTGGAAATCAGGAACCCACAGTTGTATAACGTGACATTACATACCACATTCTGTAAATCTGTAATACCTAAGTAATACAGAGATTCCATATGTACAACAAATATGGAACTGTCCAGTACTTAAATACATAATTTAAAAAGCAAATTAGCAAACACCACAATGGAGTGTTAAGTTCTAAAATTTTGAACAAAACAATTGTGTATTTTCACAAGCATGATATAGACTCAAATCATAATTCTTGTTCATCTGCTGGACAGAAGTTTCCTTCTAATTTTTAGTCATTGTTTCTTTCTGGTTTGCAACTGTACAACACTTTGGTATTATTCAGCATAAGAGGAGGAATACAGACGTTCAGTAGTTAACATCTGTGCTGCTCGAGCTGTCCTCAAAACAGAAGAGATCTACTAGATGTTGCCTACAGTTTGTTTTTCAGAAAAAATACTGAAAAATGGGATATCTAGAAACAAGAAGTTTCTGATATTAGACATCCTTTTGAGATAAATCTCAATTCAGCCAAAAAATAGGCTTAGGAGAACCATTGCTAAGGTAGATATTTTAACCTGTTGATGAGCATGGTGAGTGACATTAACATCCTGCAAACCCAAAGCTTTTTATTTTCACTTTCCCCAGACACACTAGCCGTGTGTGTCACTTTTGTCCTTGATAGCAATGAGGCCGTGTGTGGAATATTTACTATGGACATTTGGCATTATCCTGTTGGCTGGTGCCTCAGAGAGTTTTGAAAGTGAGCAAGGACAGACAGCATGGGTTTTGTTTGAAAAGCATTTTTCAAATCGTTGTACACTGGGTTCCAAGCCTGTGTAACACACACAGGATTTGCATTACAGTATATAAGCCCATATGCAGAGCATCAGGTGGCTAAAGTCTAAACAGAGTATAATTACTTTGGCACCAAGCCCTGTTCCTGCTGTGCCATTGAATAGCATCAAGTACATGTCTGCTGTTTTGCAACTGGCTGATGCCAAAGAAAAAACAGTAGCACAAAGAGAGCACCCTCATTTATATTCACTTCCACCCCCCCCAAAGTGAATATTCAGTTTCATTTACTAAATTCCCAGAATTATACAAACTGTATTAGGCTGTACTGTAGGATTTACAGCCTGTTCTAATCCCTGCCAAGAAATTCTATTACACATTGCACTTTTTAAAAATCTATTTTAAGACAAAAAGAAGAACTGGTGGAATAGAAGCGCAAACTCGTTTCCCCTCCATTTGAACCTGCACTTACATGGTGGGTTCTAGAGTTTGACTGGTTCAGACAGTGCTACTTCACAACCCTTAGCTCCTTGGCCCAGCTTTTCCCCATCTACGGGAGGGATATTAGAGTTTGTAAATTGCCTGGCTCACGGGTAGTGGATAATATTAAAATTGTACAGCTGCAGTTACATCAAGGGCACACAGAGCAGATGGACAGAACTGCTAAAATGGCACTGATCTAACAAACACCCCCACTGCCATTACTACTGTATTTAAGTGCCTCCTAAGTATTTTAGATAGAAACTCCTCTCCTGCTCCCCGGCCTGTAAAAGAAATAGCTTGATTAGTTTTTAGGATTTTATTTTTGCATGCAAGTTTCACATTCAGTTCAGACTGCTGCAAGATCTGAGCTGGCTCCTGCAAAGATAAGCCGCATAGTGACGTCTGTGCTCCTGTGAAAACTGTCTCCCACACTCATGGGTGAAGTTGGTTGAAAAATAGGAATTGGTTTCCTTTGTTGGAAGATTCAGGTTTAAGTTTTCTGCATGGTTTCCCTTAGTTTTCACTTTTTCTAGTGGCATTAGATGTATAGTTTGGATGCAAGGTGCTTAGGTCAAGTGACCTGAAAGACATTTACTCTATACAAAAGAGGGCTATATTTTAATTCATTTTACATAGGGTGACCAGACAGCAAGTGTGAAAAATCAGGACAGGGTGTGTGTGTGTGTGGGGGGGGGGGGGGGGTAAAATAGGAGCCTATAAAAGAAAAAGAGACCCAAAAATCAGGACTGTCCCTATAAAATCCCTAATTTTACAGCCTATGGCAAAATGCTCGGATTCAGGTTAGTGCATATAGGTTATTGCATGTACTAAGTGTATTATTGTTTCTCCTCGTTGTGATACACTAGGATTCTCTAGCACAGGGGTCAGCAACGTTTCAGAAGTGGTGTGCCGAGTCTTCATTTATTCACTCTAATTTAAGGTTTCACGTACCAGTCATACATTTTAACCTTTTTAGAAGGTCTCTTTCTACAAGTCTAGAATATATAACTAAACTATTGTTGTAGGTGAAGCTTCTCATTTACTTTATTTAAAATTAAATTAAAATGCAGAGCCCCCCGGACTGGTGGCCAGGACCCAGGCAGTGAGAGTGCCACTGGAAGAAAAAAAATCAGCTCGCGTGCCGCTTTTGGCACATGTGCCATAGGTTGCCTACCCCTGCTCTAGCATGAGGGTTGCTAGAGAAAGGGAAAGAAATGGTTAACATATGCAGAAGTGTAATCTAGATTAATACATTATGGGGTCAAAAATAATCCTCGCACCTCAGTATGTCACCTGCAATGTGTTGGCAGAGCATTTGGTGCAGTTTGGGAGATCCAGATAGATGTTTAGCAGGCTAATTTTTTGTATTTTCCTTTGTTGTGCAGGTCTCTAGCCAGCCAGTATATTCTTACAGATTTTCTATTACAATCCATTCTATTAACTGCAGGTAAGCACATCACAGCTGCTAGTGTCCTGGCTCCAATGAAGCCATAATATAAGTGAAGCTGAACATATGTTTTTATTTGTACGAGATGATGTATCACTAGTATGCTTTCAGCTTCTCTGTAACCTTCATCCAAATATCACCCTTAAAAAAGGTTCTAGGTTAGAGCCACATCTGCACATTAGAGATGTAAACAAACTGCTTCATTCCACTTTTTAAAAAGTCACACTATACAAGAGTGCCTATTAAAGGGAATAGTCAGTTCCCCACAAGGAAGATATCATTTAATTGAAAGATGCACTCTAGCTTTAGATCTGGTTAGTTCATTTTTGTTCTACACAGCCAATCACCTCCTAGTGCTGCTCTGGAGGGCTACCTTGGCAAAAGTGTCTTAGAGACCCTTTTTAATCCTCCCTCGATCATGGCTCCCCCACAACTTACTGCAGTCTCAAGGGTGATTTAAGTTGTGCCAGCTGCTCATGACCTCAAGGGGGTATTCTACCATGTGGAGACAGCCAAGTCACAGGGATGTCCAGATCATGCCTCCCCACCCCCTGCCAATCAGGAGCTGGGATTACAGCAGCAGAGTCTAGAGCTGATGAAAAAAAAAATATGTGAATCTTCCTCAGAAAACGCTTGCTATGACAAGATTTTCTTTTAACATTTTCCATGTAAATTTCAGGGTTTTCAATAAAAAGAGCCTGAAAGTCTTGACAGTTGAAAAATTTGGGTTGCTCCCTGTGACAGAGGGAATATTTCATAGTACTTTGTATGAAGAATGTGTGGGCTGCAGTTTTCCCTACATGCTGCATGGGTTAACTAGGCAGGGGGAAAAGGTTTAGTCTTTGCAGAGACCGAGGGCTGGTCCCCACTTAGTCCGGACTTCGGACTAAGGTACGCAAATTCAGCTACGTTAATAACGTAGCTGAATTCGAAGTACCTTAGTCCGAACTTACCGCGGTCCGGACGCGGCCGGAAGTCTCCCCCCGTCGACGCCGCGTACTCCTCTCAGCGAGCTGGAGTACTGGCGCCGACTGTGAGCACTTCCGGGATCGATTTATCGCGTCTTAACCAGACGCGATAAATCGATCCCAGAACATCGATGGCGTGCCGCCGGACCAGCCGGTAAGTGAAGACTAGGCCCTAGATGTGACTGACTCCTTACTGTCTGTCTGGGCCCAGACAATTACCTGGCCATGTGGTACCTAGCAAATAATGACCAAAGGGGCCGACCCTCTGCAGGAAGCTAGCCAGGTTTGACTAGCTGGAGAACAGAGGGCCAAGTGACAATGTTTGCCTAGGAACAAAAGCAAATGAGTAAGGAAGAGCTCCTTGGTGTTAAGTGTGGGGCTGCTGGAAGGAGAGGGGTTGGAGGAGGGCTCTGGGCTGATCCAGATGGACTTTGCTGTACTTTTCTGTTTACATTAAAGTAAGGACTTTCTATGCTGTGTTCCAGACATCTAATAAACCCTTCTGTTTCTACCAAGCTGGCTGAGCCACTCCGGAGTCAGGAGTGCATTGCTCCCTTTGGTTGTGCAAGTCTTCCCCAAGTGTCCAATTCAGGTGCACTCACTGGGGGGAGCTCATGGAGTGAAGCAGGAGTGAGGACAGCTCTGAAGTTCAGTCCCAGGAGGTGGTAAAGCGTGACTCTAACAGGGTAAACACACTAAAGGGGTCCTCCCAGGGACTGTTCCAGAGCGGTTTGAGAGCACCAGGCCTGTGGATCTGTGACACTCCCACTCTTGACCCTTTTCTTGTTTTGTGTGTGGGGGGGTTGTGTGGAGAAGAGACATTTTGACTAGTACTGTGAACATAGTTAAAGAAATACAGAGTACAGAAGTGACTATGCAATTCTTCATCTTGGGCTATTTGTCAAAAGGGTTTTCTGGATAGAATGAAAGGGTAGCTAACCACCCTGGGCCACTGATAGTTTACACAGGCTAGCTGAAGAGAGGAGTCCAGTCCTGAATATTTTTTATTCTGAATTTGTAGAATTTAAATTGTGCAAAAAAGGTTACTTTTGTTATACACAGCTATGGTGGAACAGAGCTGAGTAGTTTTTGAAGCATGACCTGTAATCACTTGTGCATCCTGCTGAAATTGCCTCCTGCCACCCAACTGAAGTAGGAGCAAGTGTCATGAACACAAACTGGCTTTTCTGATGGAAATGTTCTCTAACCCTTATAATTGTAGGCATACAGGGATAAAACACCAGACACTATTAGCCTGGCTGCTGTACATGAGAACTTTGAAAAGCTGAAGAACATTGAGAAGCAAATGAAGGAGGGGGGCAGGGAGGTGAGAGAATCCAGGAGTATTTCAGTAGTGAAGTGTTGATACCATTTGGCTTTCTTTGGTAAAACCCAATAGTACGGATTCTGGTCTAAGAAAGAAGGCATGGGGCTATTCTTTGGCTTAGTTTTCCCCTCCTTGATCCTATTACACATTTCTATGGGATGGCAACGTAGAAGGGATATTTTTGTCGGCTAGCTTGTATGGTTTGTGCCATTCCTCATTCACTGAAGATCCAAGTGCCACTTCTGGTACAGGGTTCTGGCAGGAGGTAATCTTAAAAAAATTCCCTTCCCTCTCCACTCTTCCCCCCAACTCATCTTATAGCCCGTCTCCAAGCCTGGTGGTTCCCCTTAGATCCCAGAGCCTTTGTGCAAATGCCCTGTGCCTCATTATTACCAGGATTACAGTAACACTCTGATCTCACTTAGGGCATCTGATTCCCTCTGTGCTAGGCACTAGACAAGTTGTGTGAGAGATGGTCCGTACCCTGGAGAACTTACAGGGTAAAGAGAAGACAAAGAAGTGGTGGAGAGGAGATATACCATCATGGTATAATGAACAGGATAATAGTCTCCAAACATCATGTTAAGTCCACAATTTTGCTTGTTCCTTTAAATTTTGGGTGGGGCTGTATAGGGAGGAGGATCACGACGACGAGTCAAGGTGGAGAGACTGAGGGTTATGTCTACACTGCGCAGTTAGCCTGGGTGATTGGCACCCAGGTCTGAGCACTTGGGTTAGCCTAACCCACTATAAGCATTCAGCAAAGCCCTATATGCATTAAGTGCAAAACTGTGACGACATAATATGTATCTGGGGGCATTTCCCATGGTTCTTTGTGTTCAGACACTCAGATTTTTCTTCTATCAATTCTGTCAATTGTGAAGGAATATGCCTGTCTCTCAGGGAGACTCGTGGAGGACTATCAATATTCAAGTGACCTTTCCTGTGTCCTCACTGCAAAATGGGCAGGTTCCAGTCTGAGGTAACAGCTTCAACCCAGACCCCCAGACATGCAAGCAAAAACAGGTTCAAAGCACAAAGAGGCACATGCTTGAGGGTTATGTGCGCCGTAGCAGGTTTAGACAAAAGTCATATGTAGGTGCATGAGCTAAGATTGCACTGTAGACATATCCTAAGGATGGAACCTTCATGCTGGCTCTAGTCCCCTAGTGGCCTCCCCAGCACTGAGTTTGCACAAGCTATGCATTTCCCTTCCTCCTCCAACACAATCATTTATCAATTTGCATCTACATTGAGAGTCAGTGAAGCCTGAATATAGACAAAGCCCCAAGAGAGATTTTTAAAGAGCCCATCCAGCAGTAGATTGATTACCTCCAAGAATGTGGCTCAAAGCCTGTACACATCCCTCTGCATCGCAGACAAGGCACCCCTCTTCCTGATTGCTGCTGGCTTACAGACATCTGGAAAAGAGAAAATGTTTTGGGATTTTTTCTTAAGTATACACACACACCTCTTGATCTTGAGTTCTTCCATTGTGTATTGCTTCTCAAGCATGTTGATGCCTTTACAACTATGCCTTATGTTGTTTGAGGTCTCCAGATCAATAAATCATTGGGCAACTGAGTACTCATGGTTAAGCAAGACAGCTGAAAAAGTTCTGGTCTTGAACATAGATGAAAAGGGAGAGAGACCTCTTTTATTGACTAGCTGGGTGCTAGCTTATAGTACCTCCACCACACATTATAAACCATTGAGACAACATTGAAATAAAACCTCTGGTGGCCAAGAAATTGGGCTCACTAATCAGTACAACTGGAAAATTTCTTATCAAAGCAAAAACTTCAGACTCCTTCCCTTCTAGGCCATTTATTTAATGGACAGGTGATTAAAATGCAGCACAATCTAAACAGATGTTTAGAGCCTGTGGTTAAAGGAGTATGTTTTACATTTAGTTTTAGCACAGGATATTGAATTACCACTTACATTTTCCATTTAGGGGGCTGTTTGAGATGCATCTGAATGTGAGAAGAACGGATCTCAGACTGAGTCTTGCTGAGAGGTTATCAATGAGTTAAGTTTCACCAAACTTATCACACAACTTGCATACCATGTACAAACCAACTCAAGACTGAGTGAATGACTGAGCTTATTATGTTTTTACCTAAATATTAAAGGGTAATTTGAAGTACCTAGGAGGGGAACACATTTAATAATGGACTCTTCAATCTAGCAGAGCAAAGATATAATCTGATCTAATGGTGGAGTTGAGCTTGACAAATTCAGACTAGAAATAAGGCATAGTTTTTTAAAAAACAGTAATTAACCATTGGAACAATTTACCAAGTGTTGTGGAGGAGTCTCCATCACTGACAGTTTTAAAATGGAGATTGGATGATTTTGTAAGATCAGTTCTAGGAATAATTTGGGGAAAGTTCTATGGCCTGTGCTACTCAGTAGGTCAGACTACAGGATCATAGTGCTCCTATCTGGCTTTTGAGTCTATGAATCTGAGTTTCATGGGACGCAAACAGCTGAATTAAGATAATCTTTGGCCTTAACCATGGGAAATAAACTTCCAGGAAAAAGTGTCTGGGTGAGAAGAATTATTTAGATATAGGGACAATTATTCAAATAGGGGGGGGAAATGTGAGGCCAGAGACACTACAGCAATTTAGTTATATACACACATACATATACATATGAATCTTAATGATCACTGGATGAAAACTAATACCCCTTTTAACACAAAGACTGGATTTTAAGAAAAATCCAACCCCTCATTTGGGCCCTCTCCCTGCATTTGCTTCTCCCATGTTGAGGCTTCACCATTCTGGTTGTTCAAAAGAAATTGCAAAGAAGTAACCACACACTCTTCACCTTGCTCCCTCTACAAGTCTAGAGAGAGGGATTTTAATTTATTGAAGTTACCAAATGAAAGGCAAGTTTTGGTATTTGTTATACATTCATATTTAGACAGAGCACCTTCTCTTCAAGCAATAGAAATGAATGGGAGCAGAGGGTCATCAGCACCCTGCAGGACTATTCTCATTTCAAGTAGTTCTAAGAGCTTGTCTCTGGGAAGCTATTCCTGATCATCTCGATGTGTAGACACACTTATTCTAGAACCAAACTATTCCAGAATATAGCACTCTAATCCAAAAGTGGACCAAAATAGTGGATTCCAAATTAATTCAGAATAAAGCATTTTTATTCTGGAATAATGGAGTGTCCACACATGGAGATAATCAGGAATATGGAAACAAGTCCTCAGCATCCATTCACTTCTGTTGCTGGATAATAGAGAAAAGCAGTGAAAGATTGAGACACACGGTGATGATTTACTACTACTGGTCATTTTATTGATATACAGCATACTCCTGTTTATCCAAAACCCTGTTATCCCAACCTCTGCATTATCCAAATCCCTTCTTCATCCCCCATGGGTATGTATACAGTGCAATTAAAAACCCTTGGCTGGCCTGTGACAGATGACTGACTTGCAGCCCTTGGGCTAAGGGGTTGTTTAATTGCAGTGTAGATACTGAGGCTCAGGCTGGACCCTGTGAGGTGAGAGGATCCCGGAGTTCGGGCTGCAGCCTGAGCCTGAATAGCTACACTGCAATTAAAACAGCCCAGCTGCCCGAGTTAGCTGGCAAAGATAGAGTTACCATATTTAACAAGTTAAAAAAAAAAAAAAAAAAAAAAAAAAGAAGACAGGACCCTCCACGGGGCCCTGGCCCCGCCCATTTCCCACCCCCAGCCCCGCCCCCTCCTCCCTCCCAGTCCCAGCCACGCGAAAATGGCTGCCCGAGCGCTACTGGCTTCACAGTTTGCCGGGCAGCCCCCAGACCTCGGGCCCCCGCGCGCCCGGCTGGGCACTTCACCTCCTGGGCTCCGGCGGCATGGGGGCTGCCCGAAGCCTGTAGTGCTCGGCTCTGTTTAAGAGCCGAGTTGCCTGAGCGCTACTGGCTTCAGGCAGCCCCCATGCCTCCGGACCCTGCGCCGCTGGAGCCCGGGAGGGGAAGTGCCCGGCCGGTGGCTGGGGAGGAGCAGAGCAGCTGCGGGAGGGGAAGTGCCCGGACGGCATTTTCCTGGACATGTTTGGCTTTTTGGCAATTCCCCCCGGACGGGGGTTTGATTACCAAAAAGCCGGACATGTCCGGGAAAAACCGGATGTATGGTAACCCTAGGCAAAGACCAGCTGCAGGCGTCTAATTGCAGTGTAGACATACCTTGTGTCTCATGCTGGCGGGGCCAGAAGAGATTTGGATGTTTGGATAACAGACTAGGGACCCCCAGACAGGAGGTTAACTAGGGAGGTCACCTCACTGCTGATTGAGGGCAGGAGCCAATTATCTGAACAAAATCCATGCTCCCCCATGCTATTCAGATTACACAGTATACTCCGGACTGACTTCCTTGTTCCCTGTTCAGAGACTTAAGTTTCCACATCTCATGTTTTGCTTTGCAGATGGTTTCCATGGTGAAGGGGAAACATGGGGGGGGGAATAGATAAATGCCCAAGGGAGGAAAAGGAGAGGGGAGAGAAAAAAAAATAGTGTTGTGATCATGCTCCACTTTAGGCTGTTCATTCAAGAATGACGACAGACTAAGTTTAGATAGGGGAGTCCATGGCTGTTCAGGGAAGGCAGTGACAAAAATGCTAGTCTCAAAATGGGAAGAAGGGGCAAGTATGAGCTCATTTGTTGAGCAAAAGCAGCCAATAATGTTTAAAAATATATATGTGTGTGTGTCTGCACTTCAGATTTATCAAATCGGACTTTCTGAATTTAAAGAATGAAATGTCTGACAGGAGCCAAGAATGAAGTAATGTCAAAAAGGAAAGAACTATGGAGAAATGATACTGTGGAATTCTGAATAGGGTTACAAACCTTCCCAGACTCCCATCTCAGATAGACAGTTCCTCGGCCACAAAATCAGTTTTGCCAACTGTTAATTTTTTAAATCCTGAATGGATCCCTTCTCCCCACCAAAAACAAACAAACCAAACAAAACACACAGTAAGGGACAGTCCCCATGCAGAAGTGCTTAGCCTCACTACCATGCTTTGTACTAGAATAAGTGACATGGGAACTGGTTTAAACTAATTTCATACAAGGTCCAAACTTCCTTTAGATAGTAGCAGTATTTAAACCCTGCTGAACTGGACAGGATTGAGACTAGTGACCTACAAGTAAAAGCATTGAAGCCTCATTGCATCCAGTCTCTTGTAAATGGTAGTGTTGCCTGGCTTGCTGGAAAGATATACACTAAATCAAGTTCTGACCTTTCTGGAGTTTACACAGACAAAACATCTCACACATCGCTCTCAGTCTTAAACTGATTGTCTGTTCTTATAGGGACAGCTCCCATTAGTAGTTCAACATCCATATTCCCTTCTAAATAATCAATCATTACAACTACGCTAGGATCCATTTTTATACAAACACAAGAACATTAAGGCTGCAAAAATAAAGCACTCTCCCCCAGACAGGTGAGAGGTTCCCTGCTCTCAGTTCCATTGCCCAGGCCAGAACTGCAGCCCAGAGCTGCAGGGGAAGTCCTGCTCAGGCCCAGGCTAGAGCGTGCCCATTGTGCACAGCATCTTCAGGGAAGATGGCTTAAAAAAAAAAAAAAAAAAAAAAAAAAAAATCTAGCTAGCAAGTCTGCACAGAGCCATGTGCCCTTGCCAAGTGACTCAGCTAGTGTCAGTTTCCTCTTCTGTTCAATGAAGTCAGCATTTGCAGAGTGCTTCGAGAGCAAATGCAAGGAATTAAGTGAATTAGTCACACACAAACATAGCTTGATGACACTTGGTCCCAGTAAATGCTTTCATACCTCCTTTATAAATCATCTTTGGCCCTTGTACGAGTCTGAGCTGCAAAATTCAGATTAGGTCTAGATCTAACATGCTGAAGTTCAGAGGTTTAAAGCAACCGTTTCCGCCTAGCCTCTACTTTAAGACTCAACGTGTTTATAAATACTTTTTACCTGACTTGCCCCACCAGATAGTAGTTTACTGTCTTGTTAATGAGCCTTCAGGATGCAAACCAGACAAAATAGCTGACAGGGCAGTAGAATAGCACAAACTGGCTACAAGCAAAGAACACAGCTGAGATTAGACTGTAAATCTATGCATCATAACTCATGATGCACCACAGCTAGGAAAAAAAACGCTACAAGTCCTTGAAGAACTAGATCCTCAGTCCTGAGGATTCACAAGACATGCCTTGAAATGGTCATTGGCCCCCACTTCTCCACATTCTTCAAAAGTCACCACCGGCTAGGGTGGCCAGGCGTCCAGGTAAAAAACTGATCTAAAAGGGATCCTGGCAGCTCTGGTCAGCACCACTGACTGGGCCATTAAAAGTCTGGTGGGCAGTGCTGCAACGCTAAGGCAGGCTAGTCCCTACCTGTCCTGGCTCTGCGCTGCGCCCTGGAAGTGGCCAGCAGATCCAGCTCCTAGGTGGGAGCAGGGGCGGCTCCAGGCACCAAGCATGTGCCTGAGGCAGCAAGCCGCAGGGGGCAGCCTGCCAGTCGCTGTGAGGGCAGCAGTTTGGCGGAATGCCTGTGGGAGGTCTGCCAGTCCTGTGGCTTCGGCAGCAATTCGGCGGCCGCTAGCCGCTGGACCGGTGAACCTCCCGCAGGCATGCTGCCGAATCTGCGTTACCAGCGGACCTCCCGCAGGCCGAAAACCACCTGCCTGCCGTGCTTGGGGCGGCAAAAAAACAGAGCCGCCCCTGGGTGGGAGGGGTGGGAGCCCATGGGGCTCCAAGTGCTGCCCCTGCCCTGTGCACCAGCTCCACACGCCCACTGGCTGCAGTTCTCAGCCAATAGAGAGCTGTGGGGGCAGTGCCTGAGGGCAAGAGTAACATGCAGAGCTGCCTGCTGCACCTCCGCCTCGGAGTCAGACCTGCTGTTGGCTACTTCTGGGATGCAGCGCGGAGTCAGGACAGGCAGGAATCCTGCCTTGGCCCCCATGCTGTGCTGCTGACCAGGAGCTGCTGGAGGTAAGCCTAGGCCCCAACCCCCTGAATTCCTCATCCCCTGCCCCACCCTAGAGCCTGCACCCCCCAAGCCCAGAGCCTGTACTCCTCTTGCACCCCAGCTCTGTGTTTCAATGTGCAACCCCCTCCCACATTCTGAATCTCTTGGCCTCATCCCCCAGCCTGGAGCACCCACCTGCACCCCAAATCCCTCATCCCCAGCCCCACCCCAAATCTACAGCCAGACCCCTTACCCCCTCCTGCACCCCAACCTCCTGCCCCAGCCCAGTGAAAGTGAGTTGGGGGGGAGGGAAGAAGAGAAAAGAGCAAGCCACTGAGGGAGAGGGAATGTAGTGAGGGGAGTAGGGGGTGTGGCCTTGGGAAAGGGACGGGGCTAGGGTGTTCAGTTGTGTGATTAGAACGTTGGCAACCCTACCCCCAGCCCATAATCTTTTTGGGACCCCAAGTATTGTGGGTCAGGCAGGAAGCCAATGAGGACATTATCTGTTTTGGAACAGTGCATTAAATAGGGACTAGGGAGTTTAATCAAGACATGTACAGTTTGCAACTACAGAGATTCGAAAGTTTGATAGAATTTAAGTCTAAACAAAAAAGTCTATGCTTCTGTTTATTTAAAAGGCAAACAAAGGATTAAATAAAACCCATTTAGAAGAGTTATGACACTCAGACCTATGGGGGGGGGGGGGGGGGAAAGGTGGGGGAGCTTTGAAGCCAGATGTTTTTTGGGGGGGTCCAAATATCAGCCAGTTAAAAGGTCTAAAAGTACCCTGTCAAGGCATTAACAGAGTCAGGAACATCCAGCGGCAGCTGAAAGAAGTAGTGAGATACATTTGATATTTCACTTAACCTTGTTCTGTTTAAAAGTGTTTATGGGACAGCAGACTTGTCCAAATAAAATACTGCTTTATGGTCCTGATCTAAAGCTCACCTGAAGTTAGCCTCTGACTTCAGTGGGATTTGGATCTGGTATTAAATGCTTTATAGAATGTGGATTTAGCAAGTGATTTTAAAAAGTGTAAATGCAGCTACCACCAGTCTGTTGACTTTATGAACTCTGCCAGCTCCATATTATTCCTTTGTTAAAACTCCTAGCAGTTTGCAATCCTTTTTCTGCGCCATTATGTACTGGAACATATTTGATTGACCAATTCATATGTAAAAGATGGAGACCCTTACACCTGCTCTAGCCCCTTTTACTCTAGAAGGGCATAAAGGCATAGGGGTGTGTGCCAGGTTAGGGCCACCGTGCTCTAGAGACTCCAGACTGGCTGCCCTCTGGGCCACAGCACTGTTAGCTGGAACACAGACAGCCCTGGGGGCCTACATGGTACTATGTTGCACTCAAGGGTTAAACACTCAGCAGCACCTGTTAGTGTGCACTTCTCTGCTGCAACAGGTGAGGCTGCAGAGTGGACCCTACTATGTCAATCAGTCCCTCATATACAGAAGATAAATAAGTGCTTTGCACATTTTTTTCCAGCACATGAGGATAGCTGAGATGAAATAGGTTTCACCTTCTCATTTGCTTCCTAGGCAACACAGCCGCTTTGCCAACACCAGCCTCATTTGCAGTGGAACCTTTTTGAACTCCCCTATTGTGTATCACGGTTACACACCTACTCAGCTCAAGCAAATATAATAAAAACCAGACCAGATTTAGTATATTGGAGATTCAATTAACTCTTATCTCGAGCTGTCAATATAAACGAGTGGTGTACTTCTTGGATTATGCAGTTCAGCCTTTCCACATGACAATTTGCTTTGATTTAAAGCTGTAAAACAGATGGTCGTTTTCCTTAAGGAAAACAATGTGTCTTTATTCTTAGGCAAATGTAGACTCAGGTTATCAGTCAAACAGCAGAAAATACCTCCCATGGCTCCTTGCCCCCACTTGTTTAATTGCCATAGCTAATAGCTAATTCCATGTCTCAGAGATAAGAGCATCATATATCTAACTTCCCTAGGGTACTTTTGTTTCATAACTTTCAACAGTAGGACAGCACTGCTCCTCATGGTACTAGGAGTATGAACCAGCTCAAATCCAGCCTTGTGCTAATCTAGACCTAAAGCAGAACAGGGAAGAAAAGAGAAAAAACACAGTGTCAGGATAATGTGCAGGGATGGGCTTAACACTTAAGAGGCTCTTCTAGCTAAGACACGGCTCCTTTAGACACACTTTACACCTTACAGTATCTGACAGTTTGTCTCTCCTCTGGTACCAGGGCTGGCTCCAGGGTTTTGGCCGCCCCAAGCAGCCAAACAACAAACAGCTGCGATCACAATAGTGATCGCAATCTGCGGCAGCAATTCAGCAGGAGGTCCTTTGCTCCCAGCAGCAGGGAGGGACTGTCAGCCAAATTGCCGCTGAACAGCTGGACGTGCTGCCCCTCTCCGAAGTGGCCGCCCCAAGCACCTGCTTGATAAGCTGGTACCTGGAACCGGCCCTGTCTGGTACCATAACCCTAGGTGGAGATTGGGCCAACCCATGAGGTACAGAGATTTCTCTGCACTGCAGGGTCCCCAGAAGTACAGAGACCGTAAGTAGCCACTTATGTTTGGTTTCTCTGTTGCCTTCCAGACACAATCCTGTGCAGTTGCACTATCCCATTCAGAGTATCAGGAGGCATCGTGCCTTGGGGAAGCAGAACACACTCCAAAGCTTCCAGATACTTAGGGGCAGAGTGCATGCCTGATGCACTAGTTCAGGGTTGTGCTGCATTTTCCCCTGCACAGCCAGTCATCTCTGCTGGCCAGTGGCTCCACCTCCTCCCCTACCCACTTTAGATGGCTAGTGATGCAGTGGGCCCTCTATATTCAGAAGATTGCATGTGTGCTCTTCTCTTTCATGAGAATGGAGGGAGGTTTCAGTCACTCTTCATTTGCATCCCTGTGAAGGGGCTGGTCACATTATGAGACTTTGTCTGTATTAGATGTTGCATAGTCAGCAGTACTTCCTGCCCAGAAACGGAGCTTCTTAGTTCCCCCACTTTATGCATCTTTAAGTGTTTGGATTACAAACCACCTCCCCTGCCCCCAAACAAGACTGGCAAAGACTAACAGAAAGATAATGTAAAACAAATGCTCATGAACTGTCTGATTTTCTGACTCAACCTGTGTACAAGCATACTTACAAATAGCAGCAGTGCAAGATGAGGTATCATTTAACAGATCAGAAGTGAAGAGTGTTTGCAGAAATTCATAACCCCTTTAAAAATAAGTGATCAGTGTGTCCACAAACTGCATGGAAGGAAAAACAAGCTACTTAGATACAAGAGTACTTGTGGCACCTTAGAGACTAACAAATTTATTAGAGCATAAGCTTTTGTGGACTACAGCCCACTTCTTTGGATGCATACAGAGTGGAATAAATATTGAGGAGATATATATACACACACACACATACAGAGAGCATACATACAACAGAGCAACTCCCACCTGTTTATGCTCTCTGTACGTGTGTGTGTGTGTATATATATCTATCTCTATCTATCCATCTATCCTCAATATTTATTCCACTCTGTATGCATCTGAAGAAGTGGGCTGTAGTCCACGAAAGCTTATGCTCTAATAAATTTGTTAGTCTCTAAGGTGCCACAAGTACTCTTGTTCTTTTTGTGGATACAGACTAACATGGCTGCTACTCTGATACTTAGATACAGTGTATTTTAGGGGTTTTATTTTAGCTTCTTCTCTCGACTGCGTGGTTAATTTTTTTGGTATTTAAAAGGGCATCAAGTGCAAAGGAAATTCTTAGATTCATACAGAGTGGGTGGTAGACTAGACTCAGTATTTTTCCAGCCAAGGAAACACTTTAGAGAAATAGCAATGATGGACCAGATTCTTAACTGGCTGAAATCAGAATACCTCCAATGAAGTCATTATACCAGCAGAGAATCTGGACCATTCCATTTAGAGGCAAGTTTGTTAGACTATCCCCAAAAGACAGAACTTTGCCTTGTTCTTCTATAGTGCTAAGATGTAGAGGGGAAACTAGTGACCACGATTGCTTTTAGTGTTTGTTTTTGACATTGTACTTGATGAAGTGTAGTATCTAGGTGAGACAGTAAATTCCCAGGAGTAAATTTGGCAAGAGACTAATCCTTTAAGTTTTCTATGTCCACTCACAACAGGGATGACAATGGTTCAAGCTGCCTTTCTATTGCTCCAGGGGTGAATTCCTTAGTCAGGGCCCAATTCTTTAAGTATACTGAACTCTAACTACTTGCAGAGTAAGGCATTAATCTGAGCATGACTGGCAGAATCCTTAAACAAAAGTTCACATTGATGTTAGTCTCATTTTTCACTATTAGTGTCACTTACACTTAATGTGCGAGGAGGGGTGTGAAAGCTATTTTCTCACATCATTGCATGTGCTCACATTCTCCCTCGAAGCTCTTCTAAATAAGACCCTAAAGCCACACACAATAATCAGTGTTTTTTGATCTCAGACTGTTTAGCACACTGAGGAAGGAGACAGATCATGGGAAACACTTACCTAAACTTGGGACAAGTGTACTTATAGTAAGGGGAGGTGAAGACTGGGTATGGCTCACGAACAGGCTGAACTCTGAGACCTCTCAGTGCCGAACAGATGTACTGACGATAGCCAGCACAGAGCCCTCAGAGAGCAATTCCTCCACCCTTACTGAGGTTAATGTCCAAGTAAACACCCAAGTACTTTCCAGTATTATACAAATTGGCTCAAAATGGATTCAAAGCCTGTTAGTAGTCATGATCTTGTGGTCTGAACAAATCTAATCTAAAGCTCCAGTGATAAAGGGCTTGAAAGTACTGCCAGAAACAGCACTAGTTGTTTTGTCTGCTAAGATCCGCAAGGCAAGTTTATCATGCAGACAGCAACTCTTCAGGTTGATGTATTGCACAATAAGGAGGGGTTACCTTGATGTGTTGTTGTTCGACAGCTCCTGTTATAGGCACAAGAAATATTGGCATGGCCCCAGCACTCAGGTAGTCTAGTACACTACATAGGCAACTGCATAAACCAGCCTATTGAGTACATGCTGTACCATTATCTTAACACATTTAAAGTTAAGGGCTAGACAGTGCATTAATGCAACATCTGAGCAATGGGGCATACCACAACTCTACAGCACTAGAGGCATTGTGCCTCAGACATACCCCTTTGAGAATAGATTTCTTCAGTCTTCACTCTTGCATGGAGAGCCTCCCCCTACCCTTTGCTCACAGCTGGCTCCACCAGCAAAGGAAGCAGGTGCTTGCAGTGACCAATGGAAAGGGGCAGCACGTCCGGGTCTTTGGTAGTGGGTTCCTCAGTCTCTCTGGGAGCGAAGGACCCGCTGCTGAAGAATGAAGTTTGGGGCAGCAAGAAACCTGGAGCCGGCCCTGCCTTTGCATCCAGTCACCGCCACTGACCAGTATGGAGCTATGGCTCCATATGCTTCATTTACTCTTAGAGGCAAGGGGGTGGCATCACTTGCCTAGCCACTGTTTTCCCCCTGCACTAGGCATGTGATCCAGTTAGGTGTGATGCTGCCTCACAAAAGGGGGCGGGGCATTGCCTTGTTGGGAAAATAAGGTTATCAGGTCATAAGCAGCACATTGTTTAGGGGGCTTGGTCTTGTTCCTGTTGAAGTTACCACACAGACTCCCATTTACTTCACTGGGAGCCCCTGGTGAGGTACTGATCTACCCCTGGTGAGGTACTGAGGTAAAGCATAATCCCGCAGGATGCTGGGTACCCGTGACTCCTATTGAGTTCAGTGGGAGTTGAGTGCATGCTGCATTTCTCAGGGCCATGCCCATGATCATTCTGATTCCTTTTGGCATGCCAGACTAGTGTCCAACATTTGCTGTACAAAGAAAGATTGTTAATACTGCTCAGTCCTTTATCTGCTCCCTTTCCCACAGTGAAGACATGCACACCAATAAGAGGTTTATGACTTATGCAGTAGTTGTTCAGCAAGGCCAAAGTTTGAAAACTTTAGGTGCCTAATTAGGCACCTAAATTCATAGTCCGGCACCAAAACCAAGGTGCTGATCACTCTCAACCTCCCACTGGAATCACCTTTTCAGCAATGGAGTTAGTCCAGTGGCCTCTTGTCAGTAGCTGGATTAATTTTTTTGAAGTGCCTTTCCTGGATTTATCAGTAGTGTGAAAAATAGGCACCAATAGCTAATGAGATCAAGAATTCATTGCTTGTGTTAAACAGACCCAATAGGCAATGCCTGTATATTAGGTAAGGATTAATAAGTGTATAGTACTGTCATGGAAAACATGATTGACTGAAATCACACTAAACAGTCCAGCACTAGACTAGATTAGTGGTTCAATTGTCTAGACAGACCTGGAAAGGCAAACTTTATTCCTGGTCAGCTACCCTGATAAGCTAATAAAAACAAGGAAAGCACTTGAACTTATGGATAAACAAGGTAAATAAGCAGATCTGGAGTATTTATATAAGCAAATATTCATAGAAATTATAAGTTTCATTTTACAACATCTCTTATCACAGCTGGACAGCATGAATTAAAGTGTGGACTGAACATTTGATTTTTAAGCAAGACAAGTTTATGTTCAGTCTAAAGTTTGTTTTCCTACATGTACTAGTGTCCTAGTGGCACAATACAATCTGTGGCAATTATTTTAGACATGGAGTTCAAAGTATTTGCC
The DNA here is from genome assembly GCF_013100865.1 of Trachemys scripta elegans. Lineage (NCBI taxonomy): Eukaryota > Metazoa > Chordata > Testudines > Emydidae > Trachemys > Trachemys scripta. The sequence goes on along the minus strand of NC_048304.1, from coordinate 17,385,476 downwards.
TCTTGTAATACACCAGAGAAGTAGCATCAATAGGAGAGAAAAAAATACTACATTCTAAGTTGTGATTGTATGAGAAACAAGCCCAAAGAGAAGGCCAATAAATCTCATTGAGTCAATAGGTTGTACTCCTGTATGCTTTAGTGTATAATTAACACTAGCCTAGAGAGAATACAATATTACAGTTCATTCTTGAAACCCATTATACTTACCTTTGGAATTCTAATTTATCTGCCTATTGCAATGGCAAAGCCACAGTGTAGCAATATTTTGCTTCCTTTAATCACCTTCCAGAACTTTACAAACATTAAGGGTCAAGCAGAGTAAGTTATAGCATGGCCAGTGTTAGCTAGGACAGCTCTGTATTTCCCCTGATGGGAGGTCAGAAGTATTAGGCCTCAGGAAGTACAGAGTGGGACTGTGCAGACTGCATCATAGTTTAGGATGAGGCAGACTATTCCCCTCTCTCGCTATGATCAGCCAGCTCCATGGGCTGATGCAGGAAATGTGAGGCAGGGTCCTACAGATCCATCTCCCTCCATCCCTGTTGGAGAATTTGCAAACCAGACTGCATGAAGAAAGAAGGGCAGGGCATAGGACTCTTCCAGTTGTATCTCTCAGTCCTCAGAGGCCCCAATAAGAATTGGAGCCCCATTGTCCCACTCCCAGCACAACCTCCCACCTCAAAACATAAATGGGGGTGGAGGGGGGGGAGAGAAGGGTAACAGCAGCAGGGATAGAGGTTGCATGTATTATTTGTATTACTGTAGCACCTAGGATCCCCACTCATGGGCCAGGATTTCACTGTGGTGGATATGCTTGGCCAATACAATTTGGAGGCCTTATGGTTTAAGAGTAATGAGAGAGAGATTAGTGACTATTTGGTGCAGGTAGAGAGAAGGAAGGGAAGGCCCCTTACACATCCCACACCTCTTCTGACATGCAGAAGGGTCAATCTGGACTCAAGTTAGTTTTTGACATCCTTTGAAGATGAGGAAATATTTTCGTCAGGGAGGGGAATTGAGACATGTTAAGCAGTTTGGCCAAGGCTGTGGCAGAAGCAGGAAACGAAGCCAAGTCTGACTTCCAATAATTTTACTTCAGCAGGGATCAGTCCTGGAAGAGCTAAGGTAGTGCAGATCAGGACTGAGCTGCCTTGGCCAAGGTGAGTGGCAAAGCTTGAACAGTACTTGCTTAGAGTAGATTTAGCTCTTTCTGGCCATTTCTCCCTCACGTTCCTGGGTGCTAAATTGATCCACAGAATTATTAGAGGGGCAATGACTAGCCATTCCACTTTAGTACCAAGCTATACAAATATCTTCAGAAATAGGTGGCATTCATGTGACAAATTACAGCATCAGGCTCATTCTGAAATAAGGTATGGCAAGGTTTTGTGGAGGTAGTGGCCAAACAACGTAGAAGCCTGCTTTAGTTGCATTTGTCTACAATAGATCAATTTAATTTGAATAGGACATCACTTTTTAAAAACAGTAAATACACCACATGCATTTAGACTTGCATTCCTTCCACAAAAATCAGTGAGTCAGTTTGAAAGTGTCAGAATCCAGAGTGAATGCAATTATATAAACACCTGATAGAATCTATCAGTCTATATTTTGAAAAAGGCAATTTCTCTTGGTAATAGGTACTACTTTTCTCCTTCCAAATAGTGTTCAATGGCTCCAATCATCTGGAAACTCTTCTGTCCAAATGCAATGGCTTGTGATCTAACACTGTCGTCCCCCCCACCCCAATCCAAGAGGTGTTTGTTTTGTTTTGTTTGTTTTTTAAAGAAAGGACACTTGGAATTATTGTTTTCAAGAGGCACAGAAGAATGAAGGAAAAATGGGTAAAATATTCTCCCTCTAAAGAGGGAAGCAGAAAGTAGACATTTACAGATTTAGTAATAGGACACAGCATTTACATTTAGGTATTCTGTATCCAAGTGACTTCTGAAACAAAACCTTAAAGACAACTTTTTTGCCAGCCTTAGCCCTCCTCTCACATGTACATGTTTTCTAATTTAAAGGAGTGCCTGAAACTTTGATTACAGGCATATAGCAAGTTATGATGACTTGCATCAAACTAGTATAGCGAATGGGTTTATTTTACCAGTAGTACCACTGTTTGCTATTTTAACTGAAGAAACTGCAACTCTGCTATTTTATCCCAGACCTAGCCTTATTCAGATATTAAAGTCATCTATGTGAGACATTGTAAACTTAGTTCTCTTCTAGTCTTTATAAAGGTTGTAAGAAAAACAGCTCAGACCTAGATTTGAGGCAGATTTTAGTGTTGGTGTAAGCAAGCATAACCCAATTCTACTTGGGCCTGTTTATAAGAGGGCTGAATTTGGCCCCAGGTTTCTGAGGAAAGTTGATTAAAAGCAGACCAGCTCTATTGAAAACAGAACTTGGAAACCTCCTTTAAAAGGAAACACCCTTATTTATGCCCTAGCCTTCCAAATGGGTAGAGCACTTTCCACTGATAAAAACCAAGCACAAAGCTTTACCTGAAAGCCTGTGCAGAAGGATATATTTGATTTGCATTCCAGTAGTTGCCTAGACTAGAGACTTCAATCAAAATTGGGGCCAAGATTACTAGGCATTGTAAAGACCATTCCTATTCTGGAGATCTTAAATGCTAGACAAAAGGGTGGGAGAGGGAAAAGGCAGAGGTGAAGCTACAAGATGCTCAAAACACCATAATTGAGAGAGAAGGCTACACTGGTTAAACAAAAAGCAAAGCCTGACTTAGAAAGGAAGTGAAAATTGTCACACACACAGGGACGTTGATAGTAATTAAAAGCTAAGCATTGGAGAAAGTTGATAAGTGAAGCAAGAGAACAAGGAGAAAGGGTCCTTAATTCTGCTGGCCATAGATAAAAGAAAAACTCCCCCTTAAGTATATCAAGAATAAAAGGACCCATTCCCATTTAGGTACTTATGGTTAACAGGAGTTGTATGCTGGAGGACTTTTCAGTCTAAAGAAGGTATAAGAAGTCGGAAGCTGATGCTAAACAAATTCAGACTAGACAAAGCACACATTTTTAAACATAATTAGCAAATGAACAGCTTACCCACGAATTCAAGGGATTTTCTATCACTGGAAGTTTAGAAATCAAGATTGGATTTTAAAAAAAAAAGCTCTAGTTCAAGCACAGCTATTCAACTTGAAGTAGGAATTATTTCAGGGAAATCCTGTGGCTTGTGTTATGCAAGGTCAGACTATCACAATGGTACCTCTGGCCTAAAAACCTATGACTTCAGGTAGGGTTACCATACGTCCGGATTTTCCCGGACATGTCCGGCTTTTGGGGGTTCAAATCCCCGTCTGGGGGGAAATCCCCAAAAGCCGGGCATGTCCGGGAAAATCAGGAGGGCTCGGTGGTGCTCGGCCGGGGCCGGTGCGGGGCCGGGAGCATGGTGCCGGGCCGGGAACCAGTGGGGCAGTGCCGGGCCAGGGTCACAGTGCCGGGCCGGGCGCGGGTCCAGGGAGCCGGTCAGCCGGGGAGCCGAGCCCGCGGGGGAGCCGGGGAGCCGAGCCCGGGAGCCGAGCCCGCCGGGCGGGGAGGCGGGGAGCCGAGCCCGCGGGGCGGGGAGGCGGGGGGGTCCGCCGGGGGCCGGCAGTGCTGGGCGGGCCGGGGGTGGTCGGCCGGGGCCGGCACCCCAGGGCCCGAGCCGACCCAGGCTGGAAACGCCGGGGGGCCAGCCTGGACCGCGCCTCCTCCCTCCACACCGCCCCTTACCTGCTACAGGCTTCCCGCGAATCAAATATTCGCGGGAAGCAGGGGAGGGGGCGGAGACTTTGGGGAGGAGGCGGGGTTGGGGCGGGGGTGTGGAGTGTCCTCCATTTGGAGGCACAAAATATGGTAACCCTAACTTCAGGCAAGTTCACACAGCAGATCAGCAACAGTGCTGAAAACAGAACTCAGCTCTCCTAGCTGCACATCCTGTGTCTTATCTGCCAGGCCACACACATAGCCCATTGAAAGTTAAAGTTATTTAGGCACTTTTGAAAAATGCCATCTTGTATGTATAAATGTACCATGCAGAATAATGCTATAAAGAATCAATGGAACATCCGCTCTTAAGTCACTATGGTGCTTTTGAAAGGGTTACCTATATTTACCCAGAAGAATTAGCTCCTCAGATGCTTATCCTAACTGTTCATCCCCACTTACCTAGATGAGGCCTCTGCATTCTCAAGGAGTGTATCGTATTTTTAATCTCTAAACAGAAATGTTGTGCAAACACACCATGCACAATAGTGAAGCACCCACATAACCACCTCAAGGTATTTTTCAAACAGGCTTTTTTCCCCCCTCCCCCCAATTAAAGACAGCCAGAGACTGTATAATTGAAGTTGACTTCCAGAGAGCGGATTTGAATTCACTGCAAGTGAGGTTTGAGCCTATCCATTTAGTATTAAAATTTTCCAAAGTCAAATTTTAGCTTGCCTTATGGGAAGATAGTTGACAAAGAGGAATCTGTTCCAAACCAATGATCTAAAGATTGCTTACTTCTAATTCTTTGGTATAGTTTAAGTCATCCTGCATTCAAGAATGTTTTGGGCACTTACCAGCCCAGCCAGAAAGCTGGGATTAAATGCCATTAAGGCAGAGCATGAATGTTACAGGTGGGGCTGCTCCAGCCTACACAGAATTTCAGACGTTAACAATTCCAACTTTGAAAGAAAGAAAACACTAAGAATCCATGCATACAATGTTTAGATGGTTTGGGACATTCCATGCAGCACAATTGTTTGAGTTTAATTACTTATTGCAATTGCTTAACTGGGTTGTGTTCCTTAGATAAAATGTTTATTTGCCTACATTAGAGAACTAGGACTGGTAGGAAAAGGATGCCTAACTCAGCAAGTCTTTGTAAGAGGTTTTGTATCATGGCAGGGTGGGAAGTGTTTTAAGTGAGAGAGATCAGGTAGCTGCAATACAATACAGGTAATGTTGCTGCATGATCTGAACAAGGATGAAAACATAAGCTCCAGGAAAGAAATACCACAGGGACAGAGAGGGAAACAAAGCCAAGACAAGCTGAGGGGGGGAGGGGGAGAGAAGGGGAGGGATCCAAGATGCACTGTGTTGGAGGACAGGAGAATTAAATAATCTATGGACAAAGGTTTTCTTCATTGCATTCAGCAGGCCCAGCAGTATGTATTTTCTGTGTTTCCTTTGGTTTGTTATATTTATTCTGTATTGACCTTCGTAATCCATCTAGATTTGGAAACACAACTGGACACTGCATTGACATCTCCAGGGAAACTTAAAAAAGTGAATAACATCCCTCTTAGTTTATTTGAAGCTGTAAACAGTTATTTGTTTATTTGTAAACAGTGAAAGAGGCAAATCCTAGAGAGAGCTACTGAGTCCTTCAAGCAAGGCCAGAAACTGCAGCACTCTTCTCTGCTAAGGTCCCTGTATGTAGCATCAGCTATTAGAGTGGCTTCCAGAAGAGAAAAAAAAAAAATTAACTTCATTCTCCTAACAGAGCTATCAAGGTATGACAAGTCTGCAGCTCCATTCCTGCCAGAGTCTCAGTGAAAATTTACATCTACCTAAAGAATGAAGGTTCCACAGCTCCTAAAAAAGGGATGGGTGTTTTATTGGCATGGAACTCAGTTCCCCATCTTCAGGATTCTCATCATTCCTCTCCTGTGTTTCATATCCAGTTTTGGTGACGTGATCAACATTTCTGGAATTCCCACACAAGGGTCATCACTCCCACCCACCTTCCTATCTCAAAAATCTTCATGAGACATTCTAGGACAAAGCTCATAAATGTGTTTGCTCTTGTTTATAGTTCAGCTGGTACAGCTATTAGGACTGTGGAGAAAAGGAAACATGCCTGCCTTTCTGCTGATAGTGTTTACGTGCAGCTGTATCAAAAGCAGCTGCAGAAGCCCTGTGCATACAGACTGCACTAGACTGAAAATGACGACTTTACAACTATGTTAAATGTCATCCTTTGCTTTGTTCAAAAGTGAACAAATGTCAAAGTACATCACATTCATGCAGTTATAGTCATAAATGACTGAGGAACTGGCAGGATTAAAGGATTCATTGAGGAAGATTTATGTATACATAAGACCTGCCCTAAATTCAATGAAAGTCAGGATATTGCTGTACCAATGGGTTCTACCTTGGTAGGAGCAACAGAGGAATTGGGTTTCAGCTAGCAGTTCTTACTCTAATTAGAACTTTTGACAGCATATGGATCCTCAGAATACATTATATGGCTTCTTTTGAGTTTAAAGTGAAAAGTAGCCGATGTATCCTTGGTGTTTCTGATGGGAAGGGGTGATCCACTGTGGAGAAGAACTGGCTTAAAAATTTCACCCCAGAACTAGAAACAAATCCAACCCAAATATTTGAGGTTCCAATACACACAATGTTCTTTTCACTTCTTCGTTTCCCCATTCTGGGCAGAAATTCAGATATATTGTGAGAAAAGTCAGTCTCATTGTGGCAAAAAATATTGAGACTAAGTACCAGAACTCAGACTCTCCCCTCCCCCATGGAGACTTCCTGATGCTTACCAGAAGAATCATCTGGATTTGTGGGTGCATGTTCAAAGGTGATCTTTTGTAGTTTCTACATATTGTTCAGCTTGTGTAGAACATTTAATTTATCCCAAAACCATTTTGTGGTAGATAAGTATCATGAACCACACCTTAGAGATATGGAATTCAGTCAGCACCCACTGGCAAGGTCAGATTTTTCAGAAGATCTTATCTCCTAGTTAGGTACCTAAATAAGTAGCCAGAATTTCAGAAGTATGGCCAGTCACAATGGAAGATGCCGGATATGGAGCATTTGAGAATCTAGTCCTTAATTCAGTGCCTAAATGTGAACTGAGTTCTTTTGGAGGGAGTGGGGGGAAATCAGACCCCAATTGTTGGGGCTGTACACTTAAGCACAAAACCTAGTTGTGCATATAAATAGTGCACTACAATTTCCTATTTAAAATGTAGGGAAGTTCTCTTAAAAAAAAAATCTCCTAATTTAAATATCCCATGCCTATCACAAGGTTTTCCAAAGAAAGCATCTTTAGTGATGATGAGATTTACAAAATAATTTTAGAGTTTATAGGCTAATTAATGCCTTAGAACGTGTATGTGCTGGACATTTAGAGAGCAATCATAAACTGCTATGTAAATTAAGATTAAGGGGGACTCCCAAGAGAGGAAGGATTTTGGTTTATTACCCATTAAATCAGCGCTGTACTGAAAGGGGGTATGGGGGGACCTTGCACAGTGGATTAAAAAAAATGCAAACACCAGATGTTCTCAGTTTCAGTGCACTTTATCCTAACAACGGTTCTTAAAATTGCATTTCTTGCTGGTGCTTAAATTAATAATGTACTGCAAGAGCATTGAGGGCCTGAAATGCCATCAAACATACACATGTGCTTATTAGCAATTCAGTATATTGCAGTTGCACTTCACACAAAAAACTGAATTTTGTGGCTAAACTTGCTATTTACATGCATAGCTCTATTTGTATATGGAACTGTGGTAAGTGCATGTACAAGGTGGAGCCCTGACCTTGCCAGGGCTGCCCAGAGGATTCAGGGGGCCTGGGGCAAAGCAATTTCAGGGGCCCCTTCCATAAAAAAAAGTTGCAATACTACAGTAACATGTATTTGGAAATGTAAAAAATAACTAGTGAAATACATTCAAAAATGTGTAATTTGAAAATACACTAAATACATTTAAAAACATTAAATGCTTTAATGGTATGTATACATTTGCAATTACATAATGGGCTGTTGCTGGGTGATGGTTGGTGCCAATGGGCTGTTGCTGCCTGGGGGTGGTACTGCTGTGGCCTGGGGCTGGGTGGGGAGCTGGGCTCTGGGTTTGGGGGGTGCCTGGCTCACAGGGGCTGGGTTCAGGGCTGGGGGTCTGGGCTGTGGGGGGGGGTGGTGGTCAGGGAGGTACCTGGCTCAGAGGGGCTGGGCTTAGAGCTGGGGGGGTACCTGGCCCTGGCCCCTTACCCCCCCCCCTCCCGGAGTCTCAGCGCTGCAGCAGTGTGGTGTCTCCAGCAGGGCCTGAGTTCCTGCCACTTGGCTGCAGCTTGCAGCCCCGCCTCCTTACCAGCTGAGACACAGGGGGATGGGAGATGACGGAGGCAGGGGGAGCCTCTGCTGACACTTGTGGGGGCCCCAGTGGGGCTGGGGCAAATTGCCCCACTTGCCCCTCCATCCCGCCCCCTCCCCCCCCGGCAGTGCCCTGCACCCTGCAGAGACTCAGATTGCATAAAGCTAAGCATGCGAGTGGCCAAAATTAAGTCGATGGGACTGCTCAGGGATACAGAATTAATGATGTGAGTAAAGTGTTTGAAGTATCAGGACCTATGTTTATAACAAGTTGACACATCACCAAATACAGGACAAGGTACATCTTTTGATGAATGCCAGGCATTATATTAAGTTACATGAACACCTATGTTAGAGGAACATCAAGTTTGCAATGTCAAGCAGTCAGAATGTAGATCATGATAGCATTAAGGCTGGTTGAGCTCCTTTGGGGGGGGGGGGGGATGGACGGACACCCCCCGGGCAGATATCCATCATGGAAAATTGCAGCCCAAAAGTTTAGCAAAATTATAAGTAACTGGACAGGGTCTTATGATGGAAAGTGTTGTGCAACCTTGTAGGTGGTAGGTATCTATTATCTGCCTAAAATACATATGCAGAACAAAGGTCCCCATCAGCCCCACACCATAGGCAGCAGGAACCTGGCCTGGAGTATCATAAATTCCTAGTTTGGTTTGGGATTCAGCTCACTTAGGCAGGCAACATAGAAAGATGCTTTTAAAACCTTTTGACAAACTTCTGGACGAAAAGGAGACTTGATCAGAAGCTGGTATCCTCAGACAGAATGCTGAAGGGTTCTAATCACTCTTCTAGATTTGCTCTTCAGAAACCACAATGCTTAAATGGGATTGGTGCATATTGTTTCCCTAGTAAAATAAGATTACCTGACCATCTGACACCATGAATGTTGATAGAAGTGATCCAGGGAGAGGGGGAAGATAATTTCTTTGAAGAAACTGACAAGTGCTTATGATCTATGGACTAGATCCTCAGCTGATGAAGGTTATGTAACTGAATATTAAAACAAAAATGATGTGGTCAAAAACAGTCATGTGTGCTCAAAATATAAAGCCTTATTTTAACTAAATTGTAAATGTACAATCAAACATTTTTCCTCCCAGGGTCTCATTTAGCCCTGTAACAAACAAATCTTGGGTGGTATAAGTTACTGTTATACGGAGAGTAAGGAATTTAATGCAAATTGGCTCTCAATTTGTTTTGATTCACTGTGTGCTCTGGAATTGATGCTTGCCATGTCTTGTATGCAAAAACCTCTTTCTGGTTTTATGGTTCTGCAATTAAGCAAAATGTTTGCTTCTTGCATTCAACAAGCAGAATGGAGAAGCAATGATGTAGGGCTTGGATGATTATAGAGTATGTATTGTACATATGTAGGCTATATTCAAGTCAATGACAAAACTCCCTATTAACTTTAGTGGGTCCAAGCATTTGGTTGTGTGTCTTGATGCTGCTGCAGTTGCATTGAGAAAAATATGCATAAGTTTCAAGATCTATATTACTGGATGGTTGAAGTTCAGAGATAAAGCCAGTTTGGACCAGTTCACAAGATAAAAGCTGTTCATTTGCTCCAGAGTTGCTTACAGTTATGCTGCTGTTTTGTCTTGTTGGCAAGGAAGCTTGTGTTAATGAAGTACAGAAGGAATGATGTAACACAGCGAGGGTCTTACAGAAGTTGAGGCATATGAACATTAAACTACTATGCAAGGTTTTCCCTGATTAAGTAGTAGTACATGCTGGTTTGCGTCTTACAATTGTTAACTACAGAACTTTGCGATGCCGGTGTCCTGTCAAGTACACTGTAGGTGAGGCCAAACTTGATACTTTGACAGGCAACCCAATGTCTTGTCACACAAGGCAACTGTTCTAAACACAACTTCGAGAGGCCTAGTTCCTTAGAGAGGATGCCTTTCAGGGTGGACAATTCACATTGCTACAGTGCTGTGAAGAAGCTTGTTCTTAGTGACTTCTGGAAAGAGCCCTTCAACCGTGCTTTTTAAGTACGCAAACTTGTCCATTACTCATCTATGAATTCACAATCCAGTTCCCAGTGGCAAGCAAAGCACACCACAAATCATCCAATTGCCCTGTTGTTGGCAGTCTCAGAGGTTAAAATGGCAACTGAACAATCCTCTACCCCTTGGAGGCTGTAGCTTCAGCTTTGTGTCAAAACATTAATGTGGGGAAGTTCTGCAGATAGAGAGAGGACCTCATCTATGGCTGTCAATCCAGCACCTCTCTCCAGCATTAAATTCACTAAAAAGTGATGAAAATTTGTCAGGCGTGAGATTTATCAATACCTTCATTTCTTTGTCTTGGGATAAAGGAGGACTGTTGTGACTCATTTTCTTATCATTTGCATGGGTGCAGGGTCCATCATATGCATAATCTCAACCTAATTTGTTACCACAGCAGAGCAAGTCTTGGTCAAGTGCAGATATGCATGTTACTTCACTTAGAAGAAAAAAAAGGCACTTTTAAGGTCTGAATTAAACTAATCCAATAGAGAAGATTTGGACACAAGATATCAGGGAATGAATTGGTGCCATTTGGAATCTTGGGAATACTAATGGACATTGTACTTCAGAAGTGTGGGAAGTTTACCCTAGAAACAATGTCTTTTGTTTTGGCAATAGAGAGCACAGGGAAAGGCATTGATATCGAAGGAAACTATTTCAGCAGAGCTGCCAAATTTCAACCTCCAGTACGACAAAGATATTTGCAGAGGCTCTAGCTCTATTATATCTTCCTCTTCCAAGAGCACATACTTGGCAGCCAGAATTCCTTTCTCCAACAGTGTGTGAATTCATGATAAAGAAAGGACAGGCTTTTAAAAAAAAATAAGGTGAACAGATTTTCCCACTAATATGAAACTGGAGCTTGGAATTATAAAACAAAAGTGTGTGGGGGGGGTGAATCTGCCCAAATTTGAACTAAATACTAGCCCTTATAAGTTCCAAAACATTCAGATAAGTGTGTTTGGTTTCATTTAAGTACTATATTTCAGTTAAGTGTGCCTCCTCTGTGTTTTCTGCTTCCAGTGAGAAGCAGAAGTGCTGAAATACCATAAGCAATTATGGTAATCTACTAATATTTTGCACTGTTGTACTCTCCATCCAAGGATCTCAAACAACCTCACAAACATCACTGATTAAAGTCTCCCAGACCTCTCCTCCCCCTGAGCACCTCTGTCCTCATTTGATAGGAGAAATTGAGCCATGGGGAAGTTAAATGGCTTGCCCAAGGCCACAAAGGAAAGCTGTGACAGAACACCTGACTCCTATTGGTTCGGCATGGTAATAAATTACATTCCCTGTTCCCACAGTATTTACAGCTCAAATGGAAGTAGGCACCATCAGAAATTGCACATGGAAAAATCTGTCCTTGGTTGTTATAAAGTCACTGGTACAGACCCAAGAGTTTCACATAGATGTTGAAACTCTGGTTTCTTTGCGATACCCAAACTACAAAACCTTAAATGCAAACCTGGGGAGCTTTTAGAAGTGATTGGAGAATGTATTTAAAGAGACTTGAGGCAAAAATATTCACACTTAGTTAGGTAACTAATGTTAAGTATCTAAGTGGCTTGATTGACAGATGGTGAATATTCACAACTCCCATTGATTTCAAAGGGCAGAGTTTCTACACAGGACTGCAGGCTTGGGCTCTTGCTTTGCAAATGTAGCTAAGAATGGATGCTTTAATCTCAAGAATTATTATATAACCAATGTATGCAGCATTGCTCAATGGCTATTAGCTAGGGTGGGCAGGGATGGTGTCCCTAGCCTCTGTTTGCCAGAAGCCGGGAAATGGGCCACAGGAGATGGATCACTTGGTGATTACCTGTTCTGTTCATTCCCTCTGAAGCACCTGGCATTGGCCATTGTTAGAAGACAGGCTACTAGGCTAGATGGACCATTGGTCTGACCCAGTATGGCTGTTCTTATGTTGTTGTAGCCATAAGTTTAGCGTAAGTAGTTAGCATAGTCTAAGGCATCATTCAAGGTGAAGTGGGGCCCCTCCACCCTCATAAGGCTTAGGCTGAAACCTGAGCCTGAACATCTACACAGCAATTTTTAGCCCTGCTGCCCAAGACAACTGACCCAGACCAGTTAGAGGTTTTTATACTGGTGTACACATACCCTGTGTCTTGGGTGGAAATCAATACCATGGACTCAGCGCATACCAGAACAGAGTTACACAACACATGGGTCTGATCCTCAATCCATTATAGTCAATAAGAGTTGAGAGTATTGAAGGAACCGACCTATCATGAGCTAATTGCGATCATAGCTTTTCTTCATAGCTCTGCCAGTGGACCTCACCACCCTAGGACTCTGTTTTAGTCTTGGGCCTGCGTTGTATAAACAATCATGACAATTTTAAGTGTGGATATCTGTCTAACAAGGAGGAAGGTCCAAATCCTCAAAAGGTTTTTAGGCACCTAAATGGCATTTATTCCAATGGAAGTTTGTCACCTAAACACGATGATTGGACCCAAGCATGTGAACATCAGACCTATGTCTATTTGTAACCTAAGCAAAGGGATGCCAAAGGAGAAAAGCTAGTGCTTTTACAAAGCTGCTAACAATAGTTCAGGCTCATTAATATTTTATTGTCATACTCAAAGAGTCTAGGCTACAGTATGTAATTTTTGGCTTTAATGAGAAATTAAGTCAAATAACTTGTTCCACAAATGAATACATTTTCTGTAGTTCAAAGCCAGAATCAATGAAGCTGGCACAGGGTCATTGAAGTTACACTCCCCTGTACCAGCCAGGCCCCTTTTGCTGTAGAGGACACATACATGACCTCCATAGAGCCCCACACAATAAAAAAAAAAAAAATAAGTTTACAGCTGCTCCCCTCTACCATGAGGAAAGTTAGTTTGTTGGGAAGGTACCTCTACCACCTATCCTTCCTCAGTGTTCCTCCTGAAGTGGAGACAGCAGCTTTAGTTCATTTTATGGTTGGCAATCCATAGAAATCCCATGGGCTGAGGCTGCAGAATGGATGCACTGCAGTAAACATTGCCCTGGTTGTAGAACCATCTTGGCCACTGGTACAAACTATTTGGCTAGCTCTGCACCCCTACACACTCTTGGTGATAGGAAGAGATTCTCCGCTGTCATGAACCCTCTTCCCCGAACAGATTTTCCATGTCAAGCACTTTGCCAGGGCTTGAGCAAACCCTGGGGAACTTGCCCATAGCTTTCGTGGATTGCAGCAAGTATTAATGAATGTTTGAAATTAATATAGAGCTGGATCCTGCTTCCATTGAAATCAATGGGAGTTTTGCCATTCCTTTTAGTAAGAGAAAGATCAAGTCCATGGAGGTCCCATGGGGATCAAAATCTGATTTGGAACTGGGCTGCTTCTGCTTGTCTGGGGTGATTATTCCGCTTCTGTTCTGGCTGGTGTCTGTACACAGAAACTCTTTATTTAGCAACTAGACATAGCACAAAAGCCCACAGGGAGCTGCTTTTGTTAGGTTCACTCTTCCTCTTCCCTTTTTGTGAAGCTTTCCATCTTGTGCCCCAAGCAGAGACTGGGTAGCATCCCTGCAAGGCTGCTAAAGAGCTTAGCTGGTATGTTCCACGGGCGCATGAAAGAGGGGAAGGGAATGAGGAGTGTTAACATGCCCCCTGGGCACCTCTGAGGCCTTAACAACTGCCACAGCCTGATTTTCTCAGTTACATATGGATTTTACACAAATGTTACATTCTGGATCCTATTAATTAAGTCCTCGCTTTTTCAGAAAGGCTCATTTCTTTGACAGCTCATTTGCTATCCTTAGTCAAGTTCCCATGGCCCTAATTATTTGTACTTATCTCCCCTTGGAACTGACGGTGAACTATTGGACACACCCTCCAAACATTGGATTGAGTCTTACTGCTAGAAAGTGGATAATGTACAGTAGTGTTTAGGGTTACCATACATCTGGATTTTCCCAGACATGTCCGGCTTTTTGGGCTCCAAATCCCTGTCTGGGGGGGAAATCCCAAAAAGCTGGACATGTCCGGGAAAATCGGGACATGCCGGGCCAGCGGTGCTACTAATTTCAGTTGTCTCAGCATTATTATTATTTTTTAAAATGAGTACCGACCCTTGCACTTTATGGTTGGTGGGTCAAGGACTGGAGAGTGGGAGGGCTTGGAGACTCTGCACTTATGCATGTGACTGGAGAGAGGAAAGAGTAGAACACTGAAGAGGTGCGATGGTGGGTCTATAATTAGAATGAGGACAAGGGAAACTATTCAACAGAGTATCTGTAACTAAAGTGATAGAGGTAAAGAATTTGTAGCCAGAGTCAGGTGTGGTGAGCATGTCTTGGGAGTGTGGAAGGAGGCAGCCCCTAAAAGATTGACTGTAATGGCTAAATAGTCTCAGAATAGCTCCACTGAAGTCTTTCCCTTTCTTTCACTAACTCCTATTTTTGAATGAAACTACCTACATTCTTGGCACTTCAAACTCCCTCCTGACTGGAGTCCTTTTAATAGGACTCCAGACACATTCTTCCTGCAGGAGGAATCGTAAAGTGCCTGAACCATAAGGTGAGCTAGACTTAATCTAGATTGAGCCCAAACACACAAGCTCTTCACCCACACATTCTGCATAGTGAGCTACTGGGTGAAAGTTCAAGGCAATTGGTGTTTGGTCTCATTCAAGGCTGTTTTAGTCAGGATGAGGGAAAAGCAAATAGTTCCTCCCCTCCCATGACACAGGACAAAATATGACAGAGCCTTAACAGTCTAGGGCTAAGTGAAAGAAAGGCATGGGTGTGGGCAGAACTCCCAAACCTCCTGCACTGAGGTCAGACTGTTGTAAACTTTATGATTCAGTACATAGAAATACATGTTAGTAGAGACAAACAAGTGTCTACAGTAAGATGAATGTTTTTCTTTGCAGACTAATGCAGTGCTATTAGTCATCCCATTCCAACAGGAGGACTATTGATCTCATTGGAGTACATATTGATTCAAGTCATGCAGATATCATGACAACTATGGACCACCTTTTAAATGACCACAGATGGCAATAGGTCTCCAGTTTTCTTGGGTAGTACATTACATAACACCATTGATATCTACTGGAGCTACACAAAGAAGGAACACCTTTGGCTTTCCAATTAAGATTAGGGTCTGCATTAGCTGAACCATTTAAAATAGCTGAAGAGGTTCCAACCTGGAACTCTGAACTGTTGCTAATGTGGTCCACAACCAGCAATTGTGAATACTGAGAAAGTACATTTTTTTCCCTTGCAGGTTACTTGTCTAAGTGTAGAAAATATTTTGGTCAGATTTTCTGTCAGTCTAGACATGCAATTGGTTGTACAGTTATTGTTAACACAAATTAGCTCTTGCATATGCAAATAACTAATGAAATTTTTTGCATGCAGTCACTATAGTTTACATGTGCAATCCTAGTAACTATGCATGTCACTCTAAGAACTTGTCAGTGCCAACTGGCACAGTGTTTGCTGTTCTGTAACAATATCCTAACAGGCCTGACAAACTCACTGCATCCAACAAATTGCTGTTGTCATATTTATCTGTAAAGAATGTCATATGAAATCTTAAATGAAAGCCGGGATCTTGCTGGTCATTACTATTATTTTTAAAATATCATCCATATACATCACAATTTATAACTATATAACTTACAGTTAGTATCAAGCATTACCACCCAGCACAGGTGAAAAACTGGTGTTGCCAGATGAAGGGATGTATATTCACCAGTCTGTCTAGGTTCACATGTAGAGTAAGCATGGTAAGCCAAAACACTGCAGATCCCCATTTACATCAATCAGCGTGGGGCTAGGAAGTCAACAGGAAGAAAAGAGCCATGTCTAGAGATGCTCTTCAAAAGGTTTTTTGGATTTGTCCTGCAGTTATAAGACAGCACCCTGTTCTCCATCAGAGAGCAAAAAGGAACAGCTTTTTGCATCTGTGGATCCCAGCCGTGGGAGTTGGGGATGCTGGGAGATTGTTTTAGGTGAGAAACTACTTTAGACAAGGATTTTAGCCTGTTAAAGGTAAGTTTAGACCAGGGGTAGGCAACCTATGGCACACAAGCTGATTTTCAGTGGCACTCACACTGCCTGGGTCCTGGCCACCGGTCGGGGGGGTGGGGGGGGGGGCTCTGCATTTTAATTTAATTTTAAATGAAGCTTCTTAAACATTGTAAAAATTTTTACTTTACATACAACAATAGTTTAGTTATACTGGTATATTAGACTTATAGAAAGAGACCTTCTAAAAACGTTAAAATGTATTACTGGCACACAAAACCTTAAATTAGAGTGAATAAATTAATACTTGGCACACCACTTCTGAAAGGTTGCCGACCCCTGGTTTAGACTAAGGAGTTCTACTTTTATGTAACTATTTCTTTTCCCGTTATCCTTACTCAATCTCTCAAGTCTTAGTCTTTATAGTGAAGCAGTCAAGCTTCTTATCAGATATAATCTCTGGGCCAGGATGTTATAAAGGGACCTGAACCCGGAGTTGTGCCTATGTATACTGTTCCCTGGGAACTAGCAAGCCTGGTAATGACTGTCAGTGTCCAGTGAAAGGAGCCGGATACTACCGGGGGACACTTTCAGAGAGGCTCAGGGGTTGGGGTGTACCTATTGGTAACCTGCTAAGCAGATTAAGGGCTGCAGAACCTTAAAGAGACTGATGGTATGAGGAAGCTGACAACCAGTTAAGCACAAGCAAATCTCTCTTGCTGAGGCAAGGGGATAACTGGGTATCCTGGACAGTGAATCTCCCCAAGACAGAGCCACAGCATATAATTTCATGCCCAAACTGCTGGAAAACTGCTATGTTTTTGGCCGAAGTAGTGGTTCAGCCAATGTTCTATAGACTGCTCTTAGCAGTGACTGCTCCCCCCAACTCATTCAAAGGCTTACAAATGGCTGGTTGGACAGTCTGCAGCTACATGTCACACATGGCTCTAAAAATAAGTCTTAGGAGACCCACCATGCACAGCAAAAAGGAAGATCACTCTGTGGATTTAGCTTAAAAGCTCCTGACTGACTTTAAATAACTGATATAGCAATTTAAAGGTCTCACAATACTGCATTAAGACAGAGACCAAAACAGTTGCAGGATTTTAAAAGGTTCTGGGTAATTTTATGGCTTAACTGTGGGTCAAATTCCGCAGTACTGAATAAAACAAAGCTCTCATTCATGTCTATATCATTATACATAGTCAGATATAATGAAAGTCTCTGGCCCCAGGACATATGTGGACTACTGCAGAGTTGCTGATGATTTATTATGGAGTTTTGTCACTTTCTGAAGTATTAGTTTGTCCACCCAGAATTCCAGGTATGACAGACCAATGATCCGATCCACTATGGCAAAAGCTTATGCTCCTCCATTCTCTCTAGCTTGCTCACCTTGGGCAGCACAGCTTTTATTTTGCTATGTCCATCCCCTGCTAAAAAAATTAAAGGAAAAAGAATAAAAAAAAACATTTGCATCACCTGAAACAAAACTTCAGCTTGGCTTAGAACAGTTTATTTCCTTTTCCTGATCAAATTATTGTTTGAATTCAGGGGGAGAAGCCCATGAATCCTTGTTTCTCTGTTCCCATTCAAATGTTTCCAATAAACTGCAAAATGTCAACCTAGATCTTTGTTTTGAGTTCAAACTTTAATCTAAACAACTGATTTTCCAAACAGAATGCTTTCCCCTCACCTTGTTTTAATTTCCTCAGAGGAGTCCCATAATACACTGAGTGAGAAATCAGCAGTAACTAAACCCAGTGATTTGAGAAGGAAAAAAAAAAAAAGTCATATTTTCAGGGCCGTGGAACAAGCTCTAATGAATTCCAGACTCATTTGTAGACTTGCTCAGACTGGTTGTGAGACACTGCCAAGCCAAATTAATAGTTGACAGTAGCTCACCCTGTGCCTAGAAAAAAATGCCCTTCTCACAATTCAGGAAATTAAACAGCTGTCTGCTGCAAAGACACCCATGTGTCTTTGAACATATTCTATTATTCAGACAGATTGATGCAAGATATTTTTCTTGGTATTATGTAACTGCATTTCCCTTTTTAAGTGTCAACTAGCTGGGACTTTCCCTTTTACTGTTGTTCTTGGTTCAGATTCAGGTGATAGGAGACAGACAACTTGTCAGAAGATAAGGAGATATATCATTGAGTCAATCAATGCAGGGGTTTTTAAGCCCTATTTTGACCCGTCAGAAGCAACTGTGCAAAAACACGTCAACAGGACCCCACATCCCTGTAATGCAGATGAGATACTCATGCAATGCTTGTCACACATTTAAATGAAGTTCAAAGTTGCTGATGACATCTGCTTTCAGCAATGACAGCTCTGTATAAAGCTTTATCTTTCAGAAAGACTGACAAGTTTCTGCATCTAGAGCGCAAAGTATCCCTTTTGTGTTCCACAGCTGTGCAGCATCATTGTCCCTTCTCCTTCACAAATCACATGAAGAACTTCTGGGAGAGAACAGCCTCGTGTAGAGATTGTTACCTCAGGGCATAATTTGTCACTCATAGCATATACTTACACTGGGCAGTAAGGGGAGAGAAGAAGTCCCCTTGTTCTCCTGCATATGGTATCCACATCATGAGTTGCACCATAAGGAAAGAGTAGCTAGAGCTGGTTGGAAAACAGATTCTGCCCCATGAAAGCTTCCAAAACACCCCAAACTTTTTGGGCGCTAGCTACCCTGAGTACAAATGCACCACACCTCACGGGTACATACTCTGTACTGCTACCATGTGATACTGCTGCCGGTGCTCCCACAGCAGCACTACTATTTTCAGCATGCTATCTCAGAGGAGAGCTAACACAACTATGTCTACATGAGCTGGGAATCACACCCTTAGCTTGTAGTGTAGATGCAACCAAAGAGTGAGCTTCCTCTTCTGAGCTTCCCTAAGAAAGCCTCATTTCTGGGCATCAGCGGAAGTATTCCTGAATGACCAAAAGCTACCACTAAATTTTTTGCCCCATATACTTCAGATTTCACTGTCATTGTGTTGTTTCTGCTAGGGATCATTTCAGGCTGTGAGATTGCATGCCATGTGGCAGCAATGGCCCAATGACATTTTGGCAATAAAGAGCTTTATAAAATACAAATATAAGTGTGTGGTACAGTCAGTGGAACCAATGTCAATAGACTAGCAATGCTAATGACAGTCATCTCAACCAGGCAGCATTCCAACATGGATCAGGTGGGAATGAAAGATGGGGAGTTGATGACCACATGGAGAACAGCTGGCAGAGTTGGAGAGAGAGAGAGAGGGAGAGGATGGGAGGGAGAAGACAGCACAGATCAGTTAGATGTTCAGGGCTAGACTGTGACTGGCCTTTGGGAGGGTTTATGGAGGGCAAGCCAAAGGAGCTGCCTCTCCTCAGGAATTTGGCACAAGGGCCTCTCACAGCCCTATAGTCCCGGAGCTTAGAGGAACACAGTAGTGTGCACCCATGGGGTTACATTGCACCATAGGGAGCAGGACTATGGTCCCAGTCTCAGAGGAAAGGGAGTGCTGCTGCTGCTCCTCCAAATAGAGGGAGCCATATGTCAGTCACACAGACAGAGCCTCCTCTCCTGTATTAAACAGCCAGAAGGGGGATTTTGGGGAGATGTTCTCTGCAAGGAATCGCTCATGGAAGGCGTTAGCTGGTGACAGTAGATGTGCCACCCATTTCTCCCACCTCAAAGCCTGAGGACCTGCCTCCAAATCTGATAGATCCCAGGGTGGCTGCAGCCATCTGCACAGAGGCCATGAGACTCAGCACCCGTGTTAGTCAGTGGGTGCTGCCCCCATCCAGCTCCTGGGGGGCACCATGCTACCAGGGTTGTTGCCATTAAGTAGCGAGGTAAGAAGATATTATTGTAAAGAAATCCAAAATGTGTTATTTTGACAGTGCAGAAGTCTAGAGATGCATTTGATCTCACTTCGAGGAGGTGGTTTCCTTTCTTTCCCTAGTTATGCTGCCATGCAGGTGTATAAGATAAAGCCATAAAGCCCCCAGTTCCCTGGCAACATACGTCATGTATCTTTTCTCTGGAGACTAATAGCTCTTAAATTCAGTGTGAAGTCAGGAGTCACACTGGGATGGCGTTCAGTTGTTCTGACTCAAGGAAGAGAACGGAAGTGGCCTGGGACTTCACTTCCTGAGTAAAGGTGATAAAAGGTACTGGAAATTCCCCAGTCTCAAACAGCAACAACCTTCTCCCCTCCCCCCCCCCAACAAACAAAAAATCCACCCACCCACAGGGTCTCTCTAAGGGGATCTAAGTCTCTATTAGAGGCTGATGGTCAGAGTTATGATACACATCAGTTTAGAATAGATGAGGACTAGTAATTGGTTTTGGCCAATTGAAGTTTTACTGAAGTAAGTTCTCAATATACACATTTGCCTGTCCAAAAAACAAACACACAAACTTTATATAGGTCAACTCTTAGAAAAATCCATAGGGCACTTTAATAAATGTACTTCGTGCATAATGTTTTATATTACACATAACAATGCACTTATTTTGTAACATTCCTTCCCTTCGTGTCTGCTGTTTATGCACTGGATCCAGAGCCCATGTAAGTCAATGGATTTCCTCCCCACACACCCCAGTCAACTTCAGTGTGCTTTGGAGCAGGCCCAGAAAGGGATGGAAGTAGTCGAATACCATCACACTAAGAATTCACTTCTAGAAGTCATAGAAGCGTAGTGGAAGCCATTCTGATTCCTGATCACTACAGTGTGATCCTGCAAAATGCTGCGCATGCTGTCCCTGAGCCAGCACAGCACCCAAGAACACCTACTTACAATTAAGCAGGAGTAGTTCTATTGAAGTAAATGAGACTACTCACATGCTTAAAGTGAAGCATGTGCTCAGAGCTTGATGGATCAAGCCTTGTATGTACGCATGCATGCCACTCTAAGCCACCATTCCATCACAGGCTTCTTTTGGGGGAGTGCAGTTACATACAACCCCTTACAGTGGGCACTGAGCAAATATCACACACAAAATTGGGCAAAAAACAGAACTGAAATCTCCCACTATCTGCAGCTCCCTGGTGTATAAAAATCTCTCCCCTCCCACTTCCAGCACATAAGATTTTTCAAGATATGTAACTGGAGCCTTTGAGAAAAATGAAAAGTTCTTCACAGGCATGTACAACGTGCTGACAATTAAGGAAGTGGCAATGAGGGGGAAAATGTTCCTTCTATAACCCAGCTCTACCAAGGAAAGGAACAAGACCAAACCCATTTTTAAGCTGATTTCCACTCTACTGAGGAGAGTGAATTCTAAATTAAACTCCCACCTCATTGTCAAACAGCCTGAGGTGAAATAATTCATAAAGCATCTCAACTTTCAGAAGAGATCAGTCCCAGCTTTCCCATCATGCATTTAGGCATCAAGTTGGGTCAGGCAAGCCTTCCACTGCTAGATAACTACCTCAAAAAGAGATTTGGAAAGAGTCATTAACTGCACTCACTGGGGCTATTCCTCCATCTCCTTGAGAGATAAATGACTACACTAAATGGGGAACTGAATTCCTTCCAGAATCTGGCTTCTTGCCATTGTGTGCAGGTAAGTTATCTGCCTTCAAGCTAGGGGAGTAACAAACTACTCTCCGTTTTATTTATTGACCTGCACTTTTTTTTTTTTAAACATACACACACTTAACTGGGCACCAGGCCAGCACTGTGGGAGTGAAGTGTTCAGACTCTGGAGAGAGAGGGGCTAGCTACCTTATGCCAGACTTGCTGCTCTCAGTACTTTGAATGATCATTTTGGCAATGGCCAAAGAAGCTACAAGAGGTGAAGGGAAATGGAGGTTTTATTAAAGATCTACCAAAATAGGCTACCTACCACTTTGTTAAACTCCACAGGCTACCTTTCTGATCATCCTCTCTGAAGTACGCTGATGTTGGAATTAATCCCAAGGGGGCTGAAAGCAAATCCTACAAACTGACAGCAGATTAACTGTGTACTTTGGAAAACATTACAGTCTCCTCAGCCAAGAGGGTAAGTTAACACCTCCACTGGCATTAGCACAGGAAAAATCAAGGTGACACCACACAGAGTCAGTGTTCAGGGAGAAATCGCATTGATATATTTAGAGGCTTTACTTAGCTACAGAAGAAAAAAAAAAAGGCACAACAAAACCCAAAACATACTAACTACTCCTGACTTGCCAGGCAAGTGGTGGTGGTGGGGGGAAGGGACTACACAAAGCAGAAGGTGCAAATAAAGTTGCAACTCACCTTTTGAATTCCTGGGCTCAGATCCATTACAAGCCTCGTCCTTTCCTTCTCCCACCTCTGTTTTCAAGGTGTCAGCTCTATCGGAGCACTATAGCAGAGTGCTACGGTGCGTACTCCTGGCAGCAGCTGGTGAATGACTTGTGTGTGTAAATTGCTGTGGGCTAGAGTGGTGCTGGTTAACAAAGCTGCCGTTCAAGCCTTCTCCCCAGCCTGCCCGAACCGTGCCTTTTTAATTGGAGGCTACAGCTCCCTCTAAAATGCTGTCAGCCAATCCAAGGCGGGGCTCCAACTTTTCCATCCAATGCCGGAGTGAGACTCGATCCTCAGGTTCTTTCTCCCACTTTAACCCCTGCGGGGGTGGGGGGAGGAGTGGGAAGCACCCAGACCCAGCTGTTGAGAGTTTGCTGCACATCTGTCCCACACAATCGCAAGCAGGGAGGCTGGAACCTGAATCACATCTCTCCCTTTAGCCTTTTCCTTTAAAGGAAGAAGGGGTGGAGGGAAGCAATGATCTTGGGAAACCAACTCATTCACAGCGAAAAGGCGTGTGGGTGTTTAACCAAGAGAATCAAGGGCACTTTTAGACCTTTAAATCTGAAAACTAAACCTGCTCTGCCCTCCCCTCCTTCAATCTTACACTGCTCCCCCCCTCCCACTTTGCAATAACCAAAGTGTTGATTTAAACCAGACTATTATCTTCCAAGCCAACCTAACGTTTTCTTCCACTGGGGTGTGTTTAAGGAAAGGGGGGCAGGACTTTGAGTCTGAAAGGGTTGTGGGGTGGTATATGATTTATTAGAACCACAGTGCAAGGGCAAGTCATTGAAATATTTGACAGTGAATATTTGACATCCTTCAAACTAAGCCTTTTTTTTTTTTTTTTTTTTGTAAAGCTGCCAGTGGCTTTAGCACTGGGAAGTGCTGGAGAGGGCGATTTTATAGGTCTTGAACCAGACAGAAATGTGCTGGGTCAGTTTATGACAGTGGACAGAGGTCAAACATATTAGAAGGGCAAGGGTCTAAAAACACGATTCCCTTGTCATTGTAATTGGGGGGAAAAAAAAAGTCCCAGTGCAATATACTAGAATAAACATGACATTTTGACATGAAACTGCAGGATCTTCCTTAATGCCCTCGATGAGTGTTCATTCCTGCTCCTTCTTTTGCAACGATTTAAACACACAGCCCCTTTGTCTAGATGAAAATCCAAGTGGCTCTCATACACTTGTGTTTTCAGTTTCCTCACTCCACCGGCTGTTTCCCACTTCCTAAGTGGTGCCTAGATCCAAGCCGCTGAAAAACACAGAAAAAAAAATGGGAAGTCCAGTCAAAATAGCAAAGAGCAGGATCCAGTTACCTTGTTGTGTTCAGAAATAAAATAGACATTTCAGCAGTGAAGAAAAATAACTGATCAGGGCTGAACGGTCTCCATGTTATATATGTGTGTGTGCCACCTGTCATGTGCTGTGGGTAGCCGTTTCTAAACTTTTCACTAGATACATTTGAACATTTTTAAATTAATCAGGAATACAAAAGGTATGAGAGAAAATCTGGACACACCTAAAAATCCCACTGGAGGAGTTACTTATAAAAACCCCCTCAAAGAGGCTTTTTGAGACTAGAATGGCATAAGGATATTGTTTTTCAAGCTCACATGATGAAGAGTGGACACACACACACACACACACACACACACAGAGGCAGTCTGGGAAATGGAAATGAGTTTACAAAGGTACTTTTCAAATCTATAGGGATGGAGCTCCCACCACAGGTTCAGGAAATGGTGGGGCACTTTTAATGTTTCAGGGCAAAATTGACTTTGCCACATGGCTTGGCATGTAGCTGTGTCACCGCATAAGCAGCACAGGGAGACACAGCTCCCTCCCTGCTTCCCCCTTGCTGTAGAGGACTTGAGGGGTGGCTTGATGTGACAGTTCCCAGAAGCAGCCATGGTTGTGAGGCACCTCGCCTGCACTTAGTGTGAGGAGGTCTTGTCTATGCCTGCCATGGGCCAGCTCCCCGACTCTACCAGCCACAGGTAACACAAGCATTCCCTTCTAGGCATCACAGCCCCTCTGTTACTCTGCAGGTTAGCACACTCCAGCCTTCGAGCCCTCCAAGTGTCTCCCTGGAGGGTCTAGCCCCTCTTCCACTGGGCACAGTATTCACTGATTCAGTGTTGCCACAGAAGCAGGACACCCCAGCTTACCAGTTATACCTCAGACCACTGCTCCGCTTAACATACAGCACTCACATAGTGAAAACAAGTAAAAGTTTATTTAACAACGTACAAAGAGTAAAGTGATAGCAAGTAGAAGCATTGCAAACAAATGATTTCTTATCAAACAAAATCATAGCATGCATTCTAGAACCTAGACTTACTTAACTAGATACTTTCACATCTTACAGAGCAATGCTCACCCCAAGTGTTTCCAGCATTTTACAGCCAGTTCTTGGCTATGGTCTTCCATTCATGAGCCAGATCACCCTGTCAGCTTGCCTTCTCGGTGAAGGTCCAGGGTGTCTGTTTGTACCCCCAGATAGAGCAGAACAATTGTTGTCCTTATTCATGAACAGGAAGTCCCTTGCTGGTTGTTTTTTCCTGTATACTCCTTTCTTGTAGATTTCACAATCTCTTAATCAGCATCTGGCTCAGTGTGTAAATTGACATACGTTGTGAGACACACAATATACAATGACCAGACAGGGAGATAGGTGTCTATTATCCCCAGCCTGAAAGAAACCTGTCTGAAACATCTCACCTCCTGGTTATCTGCTGTCAGAACATAATTCTTAATATAGACATGTAACTGCTTAAATGTCAGCTGTATGTACATTTCACAATTATGAACGTTCCCCCCCACCTTCGGGGATGCTAGCTTTTGGCCCTGCCCCTTCCATCCAAGGCCCCCCTGCTTGTCAGAACCCCAAGGTCCACCCTGCCCGCTGGAGCTGAGCCCCCGCTGGTTTCAGGGAAGAGGGGGAGCGACAGTGGGGCCTCAGGGCAGAGCGTGGGCGGGGCCACGGCCTGGGTTAGGGGAGGCTTAGTCGTCCCCGGCCTACGATATCTGCCACCAATGGGCCACAGTCTCAGAGACTTCACATGCCAGCCTTTAGTGAATTACTATCCATATATCCGACGCAGGGGATAGTTGTAAAACTCTATGCAACCCCTGTGTCCTCTGCCCATTGACACTGACAGGTTCATGGGTCACACTTGATCACTGTGGATAGGTGTATACGCATGGCAAAGATATCTGATAGCAAGGGGCTTTTCAGTCTTGTTGACAAAAATCATTTCAAAATCTACCAGTTGGAAGGTGAAGTTAGACAAATTCAACCTTAAAATAAGATGCAATTTTGAAGCAGTGAGATTAATCAAACATTGGGATACTTTACCAGTGGAGGTGGTAGACTCACCACCCCTTGGAGTCTTTAAAGTGAGATTAAATATTTTTCTAGAACAGTGGTGCTCAAACTTTTCCAGTCACGCCCCCCCACCCCGTTCCCAGTAACAGAATCTGTCCACTCCCTTCCTCCCCACCCCCCGCTCCATTACTGCACAGCCAAGGCTTTCTTGGTAGTGGAGTTTGAGCTGAAGGTGGAGCTGGGGACGGTGGAGGAGCTGGGGCTAGAGGCAGAGCTGGTCTGGGGGCAGAGAGAGAATCAGAGTCCGACTGTGGGCGGAGCAGGTGGCAGAGTGGAGCTGCAGCTGGGGGTGGAGCTGGGCTAGAGGCAGAGAGGGAATGAAGAAAGAGCTGGGCTGGGGGGCGGAGTAGGGGGTGGAGTGGAGCTGTGGCTTGGGTTGGACCTGGTCTGGGGGCGGAGAGGGAGTGAGAGCAGAGCTGGGCCTGGAGGCAGAGCAGGACTGGGGGCTGAATGAGATCGGAGGTAGAGCTGGTTTGGGGGAGGAGCAGGGCTGGAAGCATGACACTACCTCCCTGTCTACCATGGAGGCTGGCCACGCCCCCACCGAGTGCCCCCCGAATGTTCCTCCGCCCCGCCAGGGGAGCACACATCTCAGTTTGAGAACCACTCTTCTAAGTCCAGTTTGTGAGGGAAATTCAATAGCCTGTGTGTGTAGGGGGCCAGGCAGGCTGCATGGTAACGGTGAGTCTATGAATCTATGACTCCCCACATTCACTCCCTGCTTCACGGGCCTAGAGAGACACGGAAGCTCTGCAGTGCCCTTAACATGCTCACAACACTCGCAGTTTTGCATGGAGTGACTATAATCCAACCTCATGCTTCAGGGCTCTAACTTGTCACCTACAGGGATCAGGAAGCAGTTTTATCTCTAACGTACAATTGGACAGTTGAGTCTGATATATTTTCCACTGATCTGTGAATCATCAAGGACTGGCCACAGTTGATGATGGGACGCTGGATAGGGTGGATTGGTGCTCTGAGGCGATACAGAAATTCCTGTTTCTCGGATGCTTGGCCGGTATATCTTGATCATATGCTCAGGGTCAAACTGATCATCAGATTTGGGGTTGGGAAGGAATTTTAACTCAGATTTGCAGGAAGTTCAAGATTCTTTCACCTTCCTCAGCAACATTGAGTGTGGATCACTTGCTAAAATCATCTAGGAAAAATCTCACCTAGTCAATTTCTTGGGACCTCAGGCATTTGTGGCACCTTGGCCTCTCCTCCTCTTTGCCTATGGCACAAAACAGTTTAGCCTCCTGAGGACTGAAATGCTTTAATTTAGCCCATGTTACTGGGCTCAATATAGGGGTACTGGGTAAAATTTAATGGCATATGGTATATAGGACGTGAGCCCTTCTGCCCTTAGCATCTATGAAATTATGAAAAGGACAGAGGTAATAAATTGCTGCTAACCTATACCAGCAGCACATTACCACGCCCCTCATGCTAGCTAAACTGCATTGGCCAGTGCAATGGTAGAGAGACCCAAAGTGCCACTCAATTCCCTGTACCTCCCCGGTCACCTGTTCTGAGGGGGGAAGGGCGAATGGGTATGCAGTACCCACTAACTCTTGTGCACTGGGACTCAAAGGCTAGCTAGTTTGCACAGGAATGTAAGCAGGTGTTCTTAAATTCCTTTGCACACCTGCACAGACACACAGTTTAAATTAAAATATAACCTATAATGAATATATTAGATGAGGTCAGAAGTCATATAGCTAAAGTCCACCCTTTTATGGCATCATTGAACTGTCTGCAACATGAACTCCAACCAGGAAGTTAGTGTTTATTATAGCTAAGCATCATTCAGCATAAACTCCCAACATTTTATGTTACCGGTATTCATAGATTCCAAGGCCAGAAGGGACCACTGTGATCCTCTAATCTGACCTGCTATATAACACAGGCCATAGGACTTCCCCCAAATAATTCCTAGAGTGGTCATATTACCAGTTTAGGTACCTGTGCTATCTTGTACACTCATCAAATAGGTATAACAGCTGAAAGAAAAAATATTATAAAGATGGTGGTGTTCATGTTTTTAATTTGCATATCAATAAAAAGAGCATGTTGCAGATATGTTTAAAATTACTTTCTTCTCACAGCTATGTTGTTTTTATGATTTATTTACTTTTTTTTTCTTTCTGTAGATTTAAACCATAATCAGGACACCCATACAGAAACGTAAGGTTTATTCCAATCTTTAGCTATTAGTGATCAGGATGAGACCCGTATCAGGGGACAGATTGTCCCACATCAACCAGCTGTGCCGTTCTTACACCTCTTTCTGAAGCATCTGGTGCTGCCCACTGTCAGAGATGACGTGGACGACATGAACCTGGAGTCTGATCCAGTCTGGCAATTCTTATGTTCCTAAATAAACTCAGTCCATAAGCAGCATTAAACAATCATAGCTGGTGGCTGTTTGAAGATGAGATTTACTCTTGATGTGAGAATGGCCAACTGATCAGTAACACAGAAACAGAAGCACTTTCGGTTAGCAACACAGGAAAGGAAAATAAAATCAGTTCTGAGGAACACTTGGACACTCAAAATGTCTCACAGGAAGGATTCCAAAGTAAGTTATCACTGACTGCTTCTGAATAATAAGTCTGTGTGCTGTACTTGGTTATATGCTATGAAGAGACAAAGTCTTTCTATGACTAAACACAGTTAAATCTTTGTAGCAATCATTTTCTGGAAATTGATGACAAATTGATGAAGGAGAATGACGATTAATTATCAGAAGCAGAACAGCAAGAGATCCTGAGTTTCCTGTTGATTCACCCGCAGTTTTTATCAGAACAAAAGTATCCCTGCAGAGATATCATCAAATTGCTGCTTCCTGAAGTGCATTCCGAGGTCAACTGAACTACAAAGACAGGAGCGTGCATTACACAGAAAAAATAGTTGCCAGCTGATAAATCAACAGTAAAAGGTTGAAATCAGTCATAACTTTGTAATCAAACAGGATTCCTTTTTTATTCTGTCAAGATGCTGAAGATTTAAGCTAGATTTCCTGTCTCCTTTAAGTACTTTTTTATTGGTTTGGAAGGGTTGGGAGTTTATTTTAAGCTCTGAAGTTAAAGGGATGGAAAAGATTATTAAATTTACTAATCCATCCTCCTGGAGTGGGGGACATGGTAGGATTTTTTTTTTCTTTCCATCACTCCTATGGTTTAAAATGTCTCAGGCAATATGTATGTCTTGGGCCTGATTTTGCACTTGCTTGTACAAGTATTGCAGGGTGTAATTCAATTGACTTTAATAGGTTTATTCCTGTTGCTTGCAGCAGTGGAACTAGCAGACCCTGGTGAAAAAGAAAACAAATGCTGACAGAGGGATTTACCTCGACTAGCTATATTAAGGTACAAACTACAGTGCCTTGTCTACACTTGGATTTTACTTTGAGATAACTATCTTGACGAAGCAATCTCAATATAAAACACCTTTTTTTGCAGTACAGATATACCCAAATCAAGCAGGTAGAATGAGAGAAAGAGAACTGTGGGGCTCAGCTGCTCCCTGTACTAGGCTCAGCCCATCTTCTCAGGTGAAGGGAATAAGGCCATGTCTACACTGCTTACCTTACAGCGGCACAGCTGTGGCCCTATAGCTGTGCCACTGTAAGGTCTCCCATGTTGCCGCTCTTTGCCAGCAGGAGAGAGCTCTCCTGTTGACAAAATAAAACCACTTGCAATAAGCGGTGATAGCTTTGTTGGCGGAAGAGCATCTCCCACTGACAAAGCACTGTCCACACCGGCCCTTTTCGGCGGTAAAAGTTTTGTCAGTCAGGGGCATGTGGTGTTTTTTCATTCCCTGACTGACAAAAGTTTTCCTGACAAAAGTTCAGTGTAGACATAGCCTTGGTCTCGGGTCTTGCAATAGAAGACTGTGACTTGCTGCAATGTAAAGGCAGCCTGAGTTCAGGGAGCAGGCTAGAGAGAAGAAGGCAACAAAGAGGCCCTCAGGTAGGTGTCTTGGCCGTGCAATCCTGCAGGGAGCAGGCTTGGAAGGCTGGAAGCCAGTCTGTTGGAGAAAGGCATCAGCAGAAGTGAGCAGAAAGACTCTCCCTGCCTACCAGGCAGAGAGGCTGGGGAATGAGACCAGGCAGGAGTGAGACTTGCAGAAGATCCCAGGTCAGGGGAAAGGACTGGGTTTATGTGTGGAAATTATTTTGAGCTGTTTTATTTGAAGAAACAAAATGCAACCCTGAAGAAAAGGCATTGGAATCCTGAAGCTGTTAGAAGCGTAGTTGGATACACTAGTGGCTGAGTGGATCCACTGGCTCACAGAGATAGCCTGGTCATCGATGGGCAGCTGGTATGCTACTGGCATCCCAGAATATGGGTACATGTTTGCCTGAGGTGTAATGGAGCTCCACAAATCTTTCCCTTCTTTGGGACATAAGAGTGAGATTTTAGCCCAGAGACAATAGAGATTTTCATGTACCAAGGCTATACATATTCACAAAGGCTACCCGTAATTACAAATGTGCCACTATAACACGTGGGTGAGAATTCCATTACTTTTTCCGTGATATGGATCTGTCTGTACAACTTGTACAGTTCTTTGTCCCTGTGAAAATAAAGTTTATGAGCTGCAAATCAAGGAGATGACACTATGGTAAAAGGGCTTACTTTACACTATGCTTGTGTCTTGAGCAAGAGAATTTTATGTTACTACATTCTTGGACAATTTTATTCATTTGTCTGAACACAAAGGACTCACTGGAGTAGACAATACCTCTCCAGAGCTGTTTTTTTGCTTTTACTCCCTGAACATGGTATTGAAAATATAAAGAAATTCTGATTTTGGTTGAAATACTTTAGAGAATGCTCTAATTTCAGCTTCTGAATCAGAGCCAAGCAACCAAATGAAAATGAGCTTGAAAAATGGCTGGAAGAAAAGAATGTGGAACAAGAACAACAATTAAATCAGGTAGCTCCTCTCATATTGATTACCAGTTAAACAAAACCAACACAGAGTGCTTGTCAATATTCCCTGTATTTATCTGTTAAGAGTTATATTACTACAACAATAAGAAAAAAATGTTGGAGCTGCTTCTCTGAGAGAGATTTTGTGGCAGCATATTTTGACTTTTTTTCAGTGGCCACAATCTAGTGAGTCATAGAATTTATGGACAAAAATAGATCCGATAATTTGGATTAAAAAATAAAACAGTAATGCATGTGGTTATCGGCATAGCTTTTGTGTTACAGAGTTTCCTAATTTGGCTATTTTTGTATATGGGGATCTTTCTTCCAGAGCCTTACGCAAGTCAGTAGCCTCACTGAAGGATTACTCACCAGAACAAGGCTTTTTCCTTCAGAATCGTATATTATTTCTCTAGGTGTCTCAGGATCCTGTAACTGTTTTATTTTTGCACTCAAAATAGCCACCTAGTAGCTATGAAGAAAATGACCTTTTTTCCATTTTAGCCATATAGAAGATTGTGCCCGCTTTCTTTGAGCATGGATCCACACATGGTGCTTGAGACCTCCAGACTAGATTACTGCAATGCATTCTGAGCTAGACCACAAGCTTCAGTTGGCTCAACACAAAGCAGTACACCTTCTGAGTAAAATAAATCACCTAGACCATGTCATCCTGGTGCTCTGTTCTCTGCACTAGCTGCTTATCCAGGTCTGGATCTGCTTCAGAATCATGGTTCTAATCCTACAGTCCTCAACAGGCTAGGATTCAGTTACCTCATAAACTGCATTTCTCTCTGCAACACATATGAGGGACTCATATGCTGTGTCTGATTGCCCCTATGGGAAATTCCTAGTAGGCAGAAGCAGGAGATTCACTCTTTTACTGCAAAATTCTCTACCCAGTTAGATCAGGATGAGTCCAAGTCTTGTCACCTTCTTAATGCAGTGTAAGACTCACCTCTTTACTCATGTGTTCCTTCAGCAGAGACCGGTGCTAGCAGAATAGTCTGCCACCGTATCTCCTGACATTCAGTCTCCCAGAATGGATCCTCTTACAAAGTAGTATGACATGAGAGAGGGAGAGAGAATCTAGGTTTTTTGCAGATTGAAAGGTTGCTACCTTACATTATATACATGGCACTGAAATTCCAGGGTGAGATGTGCATGGTAGAAATGCCTGGATACAGAGATTACAATAATACTTTTTAAGATCATAATTTACATAACTATAAGACAACTAGGGACTACCTTAACTAACAGCTACCCTTAACCTCAGGTGTGTTCATTTGGTTAACTTTGTATTTTCAAAGGTGTGCAGTTTAGAAATCAATAGTTGTCTTTTGACAGGTTTCAGAGTAGCAGCCGTGTTAGTCTGTATCCGCAAAAAGAAGAACAGGAGTACTTGTGGCACCTTAGAGACTAATAAATCTGTTAGTCTCTAAGGTGCCACAAGTACTCCTGTTCTTCTTTTTAATAGTTGTCTTTTGACTTTCCTAAAATCCAAGCTAAAAACAGTGAAAAATCTTGGAGGAATACATATTTGACCTAAACATTTCTACTCACAGACTGTATCCTTAATTGAAAAACAGGGGAACTCACAAAAAGGCATCCTTCAAAATACCCTAGGAACACACAGTTTAAAAAAAAAAAAAGGCAGGAACTTATTAACTCACCCCTGATACAAGCACAATATGAAATGCATCTCACTGTCAGTTATTTATGGAGACAATTCTAATTTTAATGAGCATGTAAATGTTTTCCCAGTGATTTTGTTTTTGCTACTTAGAGCAGATAACTTCAAGCACGTCTTTTATTGATTACACCATATGTAATCATACATACTGTTTGGAATTCTTCCCTTCTTGATGATAAAGAGGTTCCATTTCAATTGGTATTATTGTACTCCGATAATTCCTTTTTAAATGCTTGTCATATTGCCCCCGTTATTCATGTGTTCAGGTCCGTTGTTTGTTGACAGTAGGTGTCCTGCTTTTATTTTTTTTTTATTAATGATGCATTGAATAAGCACTAGTATTTATTTAAACTGTCATTTACTGTAGCAATAAATATCAATCAACTTCTGAAAGAAGAAATGTGCCATTGTTAGAAGTATAAGCAAATTCTGTGTTATCTTCAGCTGTCTTACCTCTGCATGGACATGAGAAAAATGTTGTTTACATATTGTGATATTTCAGTAGGCACACACTCCAGGGTCTCATTAAAGCTGTCTAGCCTAACAGCTAGATCAAGAAAACAATTATGGATTTTAAAACAAGTATCAAGTATTTGTATCCTAAGAGTTTAGCATTAGCTCATAAAATAATCCTAAAAGTTTAAAACATGGATTACTTAAAAATGAAAAGCATCTGGTTGCTATAAAACTCATTTCTGTCCAGTGGCAGATAAGATTACAAATGTAACTGTTTCGGTTATTTGATGACATGGGAATCAGAGTAAAACCCCAATTTAAAAGGGCGTCTATCCAAGGCTGAGATAATTTGCCCAGGTCTACACTTGAAACTTTTGTTGGCATAACATCATTGATGTGATTTTTTAAATAACATTTTTATATCAGAAAAAACCATAGTGTAGATGTAATTACATTTGTAAAGAAGTGCATTTGCCAGTATAGCTTATTTCATTTGGGGAACAGTAAAACTATGTCTACACTAGGAGGGCTTGCTGGAATAGCTAAACTGATTTCTGAGTTCACTTAGCTAATTGCTATGTTCGTTCCACTGGTGTGAGATCAAAAAGCTCACTTTACGAGCAAAGTCTCAGACTGAGCTGAGAACACCTTTTCATACTTTTGTTCTACCTCCGGGCTGGTTTGAGCCTTTGCAACCATCTACCCCTTTATTGTCTTTTAGGTGTGGATACAAGTTTACTTCAGAGAAGCAAATATAATTTACTCTAAAGTTTCTGTGTGTTTGAGAAGTACAGAACGGTGACCGTGTATTGACACCATCCCCTTCAATAGTTCTAAAGGAACACGCAAATAACGAGCACTCTAAACTGCATGTAATTGTGTTCTGGTTTTGCACAAGTTTACAGGTGGATTTGGTCAGAAGAGCAATTGCACTGAAATAATAACTTGGTGATTCATATTTATCTCCCAATAACATCTTCCCAAGCAACTTTGTGAGTCAAAATAATATAAAAATAAATATTAATTAATAATACTTTGCACTTAGCACTTTATCTTAAATCCATTTACAAGCTGAAATAAATTAAGCCTCACAACACCCTTTTGACGTATGTAAATATCATTATCCTCACTTTGCATATGCAGAAGTTGAGGCAGAGAGAGGTTAAGGGACTTGCCCATGGTAGCAAAGGAAATCTGTGTCAAAGCTAGGAGTAGACCACAGATCTCTGGGCTCCCAGTTAAGTATTGTAGTCACAAGATCATCTTCCCCACTTGGAAGATTTTTGTAACTCCCAGCACTGCAAGCTCAACCTAGTAACTATTAAATAAGCCCGTTTTTTTCTGCTTGATGCCTATTATCACCAGATGTATCCAAAGACAAAGATGCAGTCTAGCAAAATGTAGCTGGAGATTCCATGATGCAGACTGGAACACAGATCACTTTTCTGTAACTTTCTGTTACCTCTTCAAATTTAGCATTGGTAAAAACTTTGGGTTTCTTGGCTACCTAAGCAGTTTTAACTCAGAGTATATACGTTTGGGGCCCAATCCTAAACACTCTGAGCAAAGCCCCCGTGTTGCTTGCTGCAAACTGCATCACAACAGAATGATGCAGAGAGAAAGACTCTTCTGACCCTATGCATGATGCAGAGCCAGGATATCCATAAAGCCAGTGCATAGCTCGCTTCTGCCGAGTCAGAAAAAATAGAAATAAATGACCTACTGGTACAGTTTGATGATGTGGAACCACACTGCACATGTGATGGGGAACCCATTTGACCAATACTAATTGGTGGGCGACATACATTTTTCCCCCTTTCTTCCCTTTTTGTGAAGGCCAACTATGAAAATCACTTCTGTGGGCCACGGAGAATGTCAAGGTCCTGTGTGAGGGTCTTCTCCATATTCACCCTCCCCCTTTATAGTGATAAGCTGTTTCAGGATTTGGCCATAGGGAACAGCAGATAAGTGCAGGAGTAACAAAAAGTGTCATATTCACAATTTATTTATTTTATCTAGCACAATCACTTTGCACCACGGTTATGGAGATGAAATTGTTAATAGTCAAAGCACCAAAGAGCTTACATATAAATTAGGCAAGTACAGAAAATGAAAATAAAAAAAAACAAAGAAAGGGCCAGGGTTAAAACAAATGTGAGTCCTGGTAGGTGGTGAGGGAATCTTGCATGCTCTGAGATTTCTGAGTGGGTTCTGAGGTAGGGCTAGGGACGAAGTGAAAGTAGAACACAGGGAAACAATGGAGAGCAAGGCAAAAAGAAGCAGGTATTGAATAGGATATTGAAGGAGAGGAGTAGAGGATATTGGTTCAGAAGAAATGAGGTGTTGTTCTAACCGTTTGGAGCAATGCGAAAAATGAAAGAAACGAGAGTGGGAGAAGGCAACAAAATGTGGTACTAGAAGAGCGGGCAGACTGTCATTAATGAGTTAAAGTCCTTACCCATTGGCTCATCTTAAGGGATTGGAAGGGTCACTTTACAGACACATTTATAAGTGAAAACCTTCATTTCTTTTTCACGTTTTTGTTGTTGTTTTTCAACCAGCTCTGCCTACAAAATTACAAACTGCTTTTGTTGTTGTTGTTGTGCCCTCAAAAGCCAATGAAATAGCAAAAATATGTTAAATTCACTTTTGGAACCCACCTTCAACATACAGAAGCCAGGAGAAAAAACTCAGATGGACATCCTCAGTTCACACCATAATAGCTTGCCCTCTCGCTCCCCGATTTATTCAGAGCTAGGCTTGTAAAGATGCTTAGGCCCCTAAAGATGCATACAAGTGCTTGGTGGGATTTTCAAAAGCTCTACCTGCATCTGTAGGTATCTAAATATCTTTTCAAATCTGAGTCTACATTAAAGAATGAATTAAGGACTGTGTTTCAGCCTGGATTTTTATCTGTAATGCTGAGTTTCCTTGCTTTTGTCATTTCAAAGTAGATCCTTCATGTTCCTTTGACATAGCTCAGGATTTTTGTTAGTGATTTAGTAGGTATGTGTCAGCTAGGCCTATACCAAGCTCTTTGCCAGAAATCTGCCATACAAACCTCTCTGCTATTACATGGATATTCTGTGCATTTATCTCTATTCATCCATTAGTTTCACATTGATCTTGTTTATTACCTTGTTGTTACTTGTTGCCAGCTCATTCGTCTAGCAGAGGCTCCCACTCAGAGGTTGTCTGCTCATCTGATTTAGAGCGCTGTAACTCTTTACGCCGCTCACTTGAAAATATGCCCTTTTCTTGGCTCCGTGCGGCACTGAGAAGCTCAGAGTGTGAATCCACATCAGGGTGGATGGATTATTAGAGCACATCCTTGTGAAGGGAGAGTCAGAAGGGGAGGTAGGCATATTTGTAAGTGACACTTCATAACAAAAGCCTTAATGTTCTTAATCAAGCTATCAGTCTACTGCAAAACTGAGGTACTGAACACCAGGATCTGATTTTCTCAATATACTGTCCCTAGACTCAAACCTGTTCTCAGGAGAGGCGAGAATCTTGAATGAAGGCAGAATTGGCGCATGCTTTACATAACACTAAAATGGAATTGTCTCAATCAGTCTAAATGCTGGGATGCTGTGAAACTTAATCGTCAAATAGCACGTTTTTCCCTTCATCCTGATTGTTTCATGCAGTATTATTTGTATAATTATTTCTCAGTAGCCATAGAGGATGTTGATTCCTGTGCTCTGATTGGCAGAGGGCCAATAGTAGTCAGACAGCTAGAATTTCATATATTTTCAGTAAACAAAGTAATTTTATGGATATTTTCTGCTCCTCTTCCTGAAGAACTCCTCATCCACATGGCCACAACAAGAAAGTAAGAGCATAGGACTGGAAGGGATCTCCTGGGTCTTCAAGTCTAGTCTAGTCTGCTATCAGAGGCAACCATGTCACAGTAGCAAACATGTAAGAGGATCAGGGTGAGGGTGGTGATGCCTAGTGGTCAGAGTCAGAAACCAGAGCCAGGAATCAGAGCTGGAGACAGAATCAGGAGTCAAGCCAAAGACTTGAATCAGGAGTCACACCTAGGATTGAACTGGAGTGAGGGGTAGAATGGAGGAGCAGGCACCTGGAGAGAGGCAGGAAAACAGAATCTGGGCAAGGATCCATTGATGGTGGGTCAAATGGACAATAATGACAGTGTTGCAGGCTCTCCCCTAGATAGTAGATGACTTCAGGGAACTCTGAAGTGTGCTGAAAAAGAAGTGATCTTATCTGAGATCCTACCTGTCCATGAGCAATAGAAGACAGAAGATTCTGGAAGTGAATTGCTGGACAGATATGTGGTGTTATAGAGTAGAGGATTTTGGTTTTGTGGAAAATTGGTCCACCTTCTATGGAGAGATAGAGCTGTATAGTTTGGCTGGCCTCCACCAAAGTAGAAGTGGGATAGATCTCCTCGGGGACAGGCTGGCTAGAGCAGTTGGGAGGGGTTAAACCAATAGCAAAAGTGGAGGGTAAAAAAAGGGAAGATATGAGCACTCAGCACAAAATCAATATGTTGAGAACAAAATTAATCAAGCAACTAAAGGACATGAGGAGAAGAAATTATTGAATTGCTTATATAGCAGAGGTAGGCAACCTATGTCATGTGTGCCAAAGGCGGCACGCGAGCTGATTTTCAGTGGCACTCACACTGCCCGGGTCCTGGCCACTGGTCCGGGGGACTCTGCATTTTAATTTAATTTTAAATGAAGCTTCTTAAACA
Organism: Trachemys scripta elegans; assembly: GCF_013100865.1. Taxonomy (NCBI): domain Eukaryota; kingdom Metazoa; phylum Chordata; order Testudines; family Emydidae; genus Trachemys; species Trachemys scripta. The sequence goes on along the minus strand of NC_048304.1, from coordinate 17,347,837 downwards.
TTTTAAAAACCTTATTTGCTTTACATACAACAATAGGTTAGTTATATATTACAGACTTATAGAAAGAGACCTTCTAAAAACGTTAAAATGTATTACTGGCACGCGAAACCTTAAATTAGAGTGAATAAATGAAGACTCGGCACACCACTTCTGAAAGGTTGCCGACCCCTGTTATATAGCAATGTTAGGAGCCTGGGAAACAAACAAGAGGAACTAGAATTGCTCATTTATGGGCTAAATTCATTCTAGTTGGCATTACTGAAATATGGTTGGATGATTCACATAAAATCAATGGTTACAACCTATTTAGGAAGAATCAGAAGGAAAGATTTGTGGCTAGCAGAGTTAAGGACAATAAGAAGGAGTTTATTAAATATATTAGGAACAAAAAGAATCCTGACAATGGTATTGGTCTATTAGTACATGGAAATGGTAGAATTATCAATAATAATGCAGAAAAGGCAGACATGTTCAATAAATATTTGTATTCTGTATTTGGGCGGAAAACAGATGATATAATCTCATCAGATGGCAATAACTCTCTTTCTATTCTATTAATATCTCTGAAGGATATTAATCAGAAGCTACTAAAGTTAGACATTTTTAAATCAGCTGGTTTAGATAACTTGCATCCAAGAGTTTTAAAAGAGCTGGCTGAAGAGTTCACTGGGCCACTAATAATGTTGATTTTGAATAAGTCTTGGAGCACTTCAGAAGTTCCAGAAGACTGGAAGAAAGCTAATGTGCCAATTTTTAAAAAGGGTAAATGGAATGATGCAGGTAATCATAGACCTGTCAGCCTGACACCGATCCCAGGAAAGATAATGAAACTCAATTAATAAAGAATTAAAGGACAATAATATAATTAATGCAAATCAACATGGGTTTATGGACAATAGATCCTGTCAAATTAACTTGATATCTTTTTTTATCAGATTAGAAACTTGGTTGATAAAGATAATTGTATTGATGTAATACACTTAGACTTCTGTAAGGTATTTGACTTGGTACCTTTTGATTAAAAAGCTAGAACAATATAAAATTAACATGGTATACATTAAATGGGTTAAAAACAAGGAATCATCATCCAATGGGTGTGTTTCTAGTGGTGTCCTGCAGAGGTCGGTTCTTGACCCTACGTGATTTAACATTTCTGTCAATGATCTGGAATAAAATATGAAATGGTCACTGATATAGTTTGCAGGTGGCACAAAAATTGGGTGAGTGGTAAATAATGAAGAGGACAGGTCACAGATTCAGAGAAATCTGGATTGCTTGGTAATCTGGATATAAGCAAACAATATGTGTTTTAATACAGTTCAATGTAAATGTAAACATCTAGGGACAAAGAATGTAGGCCTTACTTTCAGGGTAGGAGACTTTATCCTGGGAAGCAGTGACTCTGAAAAAGATTTGGGAGTCCAATGTGATGGTGTCCAAAAGAGCAAATGTGATCCTTGGATGCATACACAGGAGTGGCTGGCTAGAAGCACTCCTGTAACTCAACTGGGAGTAATTTACATGCTAGAGGCTGTGTGTGAATAAGGCCAGGAGTGGTTGCTCTCACAGTGAAGCAGTATGAAAGGCACCCCGGTTTGGAGAGTGGAGAGGACACAGCTGTTCAACCATCCTGATTGTACCCTGGGGAATGTCACACATAGTGCATGTGGAAAGGAATTACCTTATACTTACTACCAAATATATGCTGTGTATAATTACAGTCCACTTGAATCTCGTTTATTGTCCACTTAGTGAATTAGACATCAAAACCACTGTAACAACTGGGGAAATAAAATTATTCACAAAGTATTGTGAAAATTAACCTAGTGTTTAATATTCACTTTACTGGGTATGTAGTACACACAGCTCCAAACCATTCACTGGCATATACTGAAGTAAAGGGACATCTGTTTACTGTACTGTGGAGTGTTATTAAAACCTAGAATGCAGTCTCAAGCAATGTGACACCCTCATACAAAGAAGTGCCTGCATTCAGATGCTCATTGTTTGAAAGAAAGATTTTGAAGGATTCTTAAATTAAGGAGCAGATTTTTCTGGGTACTTAAGGGTAATGGGTAGCCCTGTGTATAATTATCACTCTAGGAATTGTATAAGAAAAAATACTCAGCCTTCAAATACAATCTTGTTGTTTTCATTAAGTCCATTGGGTTTGGATCAGACTTCCAAAGAGCAAAACAAATCCAGACAGTGACATCTAATCTTCAGGAAATTCTTGGGTTAGTAAATGAAATAAAATGTGATGGGGAACAGGGCAACATTTCAAACCAAGAAATATGTGCTCTGAAAGAAATGTCCAGATCTAAAACTGGAATTGACTACTGGCAGTCTAAATAGGGAAGCCTGATGGTTTGTATTAACATGGCTATGTGTGTAAATACATAAAATGTAATGGGACACATCAGATAAAGATGACGCGATTGCAGAAAGGATACTAAAAGAATACCTGGTTTGCTCTGACACAACCACCTCTAGAATTCTGCATCATACTACCCATATAGTAACTAAATTATAAGCAATACTCCAAATCTTGATATCATTGACTCACTCTTATTTTTAAAAAAACATTTTAAATAACAGAAATAATAAGTTTACAAAGGTGAATTAATTGTGTTACATCAGAAGTCAGAAACAATTTGTGAAGTTCACACTACCTCAAACTTAACTAAGTTCCCGCAAACCTCCTACCCAAATCTCACTCCTGCCAACTGGCTTTGAAATTTTAAATCTGGGGGTGCAAACTGATTCCATCCAAAGCTGAAATAAAAATTTGCCTAAACACCTGCAAACCAAAACCACAGAATTTTGCATAGTTCTGTTGTTGTACTGTTTAAAGAATTAATACGAATAACAGCTAGATCTTACATAGTGCTTTTTTAATCCCTAGGTCTTAAAGTACTTTACAGATGAGGAAACTGAGGCACAGAGCAGTGCTGTGACATGACCATAGCCACAAAGATGGTCAGCATCAGATCCAGGAATAAAAACTTAAGTCTCTTGATATCTGGTCTAGTATTTTATCCGTTGGCTCATGCTTCTTTCTGATATTAAAAAATAGGTAATTTATTTCCATTGGGACGGATCCTGAGATGCTTTCTCCTTACAGACTTCAATGAGGGTTAAAGACAAAGCAAGATCCAGGAGGATCTCAGGAATTGTCCCTGATCTCGGTAGCTCATGGAAAGATGCAGTCATTCCCAACATCCTTGACGAATATTGTAACTGGTCCTTGAGAGCTGTTATATTTGTAATTGCTATCGTATGAGACCTAGAAAACTATGCAGACTAGGGGGAAAAAGTTGGTGTGTATGTTAGAAAAATCCCTGGGCAGCTCTAACTTGTGTTCTGGCGTGATCTGCAGTTCTATGTGACTATTTCCTCCAAGCAGTCAATAAAAACAGTGTTTGCTATGGTAACTGCTCCTTTCCTCCCTTAGCGAGACATAATACACAATTTTAAGGACACTCATGCCAATTAGTACTGTCAACTTTTACAGATGCAGTATTTTAAAGGGGTTAAATTAACTGCATGTTCCATTAGCCCTGCTGTTCTTCATTACAGAAAAGTTGTATTAATGGTCTTATCCTTCTAACTCTCTTTGGCTATAATAAACATTGGACGTTTTTCAGAGATGGTACTTCTTGGAGGGATATAATCCAGGGGACAGCTTCCCGGACTTTGATGTACATGCAGAGAAAGTCAGTAACCACTCATGTTCAGAAGTAGCTACGGAGTGTAATCCTGAATGAAAAGACAAAAATGTTTCCCTCAACCGTGACATGGTACATACCATATCTGCTGACTAGAGCTCTGTGTGTCTGCATAACTCATTGCTGTGGAGAGAGTCATCAGAATGATGTACTGAAACACAGCCATCTCTATTATGGTATACCATGCATGTTTTTAAAAGCTATTTTTAAAATTAATACTGTTCTATAATGCTGATAAAGTAGACGATATTTATAATTTGCTGCACTCTCTCCCTGTTTTCTAAATCCACATTAGTTTGCTTTCCATTTGAATAAAATACATTTTTAAAAAAGATCTGATGCTTGGAAATGTATTAATATTGTATTCACACTACAAAACCTTAATTATTTGACATGTACATCATTTTAAATGTTACACAAAGGCTATTGTACTTTCCCCCATTAATTCATACCTAAATATTTCATGTTAATTCTTCCTTTGCTTCCTTCCACAGGATGAAGCTGCGGCCAGCACATCGCTCGCCCGCGCTGCTTCTCGCCGCCCCCATTGGCCCGGGATGGCGAACCCCGGCCAGTGGGGGCCGCGATCGGCCGAACCTGCCACGTCAGTGGGTAAATAAAACTGGCCTGGCCCGCCAGGGTGCTTACCCTGGCGAGCCGCGTGCCAACGTTGCCGACCCCTGATCTACTGAGTGTGATCATCCTATTTGTATAAATGTACCACTCTTGTATCTAAAACTAGAAATATAAAATATAACTCTGAGGGCCTATTGTAATTATGCAAAGTGTGGGCCATTAATGGTGGTTTGGAATCTTGATAACTCCCATTAACCAGGACCATTGTCTGCAGATGGCTGTGTTTTACCTGTGAGTCTTCCTGTATACCTGAGTGCTGACAAGTGGGTAATGAAGTCTTGCAGTGTCATGTGATCATGTCACCTGAACTGGAATCCATCTTTAACCTGGTGCTTTTCCAGTGAGGGGGGGTGGAAACCCAGAGGGACAAAGGGTTTCCACCTTATGCAAAAGATATATAAAGGGGTGGGAACAGAACAAAGGGAGAGAGAAGAGCCATCATGAAGAATCCCCTAGCTACCACCTAAGCTGGAACAAGAGCTGTACCAGGGGAAAGAATTGTGCCCAGGCCTGAAAGGTGTCCAGTCTGAGGAAAAAACATACTGAAGCATCTCTAAGGGTGAGATTATCTGTATTTAGTTTGATTAGACATAGATTTGCGCATTTTATTTTATTTTGCTTGGTAACTTACTTTGTTCTGTCTGTTACTACTTGGAACCACTTAAGTCCTACTTTCTGTATTTAATAAAATCACTTTTTACTTATTAATTAACTCAGAGTATGTATTAATACCTGGGGGAGAAACAACTGTGCATATCTCTCGATCAGTGTTATAGAGGGCGAACAATTTATGAGTTTATGCTGCATAAGTTTTATACAGGATAAAATGGATTTATTTGGGTTTAGACCCCACTGGGAGTTGGGCATCTGAGGGCTAAAGACAAGCACACTTCTGTGAGCTGTTTTCAAGTATATCTGCAGCTTTGGGGCAAGTAATTCAGACCCTGGGTCTGTGCTGGAGCAGACGGGAGTGTCTGGCTTAGCAAGCCAGGGTGCTGGAGTCCTGAGCTGGCAGGAAAAACAGGAGCGGGGGTAGTCTTGGCACATCAGTTGGCAGCTCCCAAGGGGGTTTCTGTGATCCAACCCGTCACAGGCCATTTATGGATCTGGGGCAAAAATCTGTCAGGGATGGTACTTGGTCCTGCTGTGAAGGCAGGGGACTGGACTCAATGCCCTTTCAAGGTCCCTTCCAGTTCTATGAGATAGTTAGTTATATGGCAATATACACCTAACACTAAGAACTATTGAACAGTAAGAATTATTAAGATCATTACTTGGAAACAGTAAAGACTAGCTGCTATAGCAGCAAGGTAGTAGCAAATACCACTTAGTAGCAAGAAGCAGATACAAAACAGTGTAAAGCTGACAAGTAGTAAGGGATTGGGATGCACTACAAAAAATAATTTGGTGAAGACCAATATCTACTAGGTATTGGATAGGGAATGACTTTTAACCATTTTCCAATATATACAGAAAAGCAAGGATCTTAATTACTTTGGGACCAATTCTACAATGGCTACATGTTGAATAACATTGTCAGCACTCAGTGGAGTAGACCCGTTGACCATTATGGGACTCTCTGCGTTAGTATGTGCAACTCAGCGTAAAGGTTACAGATCCGGACCCTGGAATTTACAGAGATGTATGTATGACACATTTGTTGTTTGATGTCATTCCTCATCAGAATGAATGGGCATTAATTTTTTTCAATAAAAGTGTAACATATAAAAAAGTGTGTGGTGTGTTACTCAATGAGCTGGGCTTGGAAAAAATAACAACCCAAATCTTTGCCCAAAATGTTCTGTTATGAAGCTAAAAATATCAATTTGCTTTTTTCCACATTTCCTGGTACTGGTAGGATGAGAAACAGAAGTGCAAAAATACCAGCTGACATGGATGCATATGCCGCTGGCATCAATTCAGCATTGGCAGGGAGACAGACTGGATGATCTAGTAGGCTTTTTCCGTCTATTATTTCTGTTTCTATGAAGCAGGAAATACCATGAAACTTGACGTAAGAGGGCTCCTCTCAAGAGAATTTCAGTGCAATTTTTTTGGTTCCATGAAGTTCTCCAGATATGTCTTCTAATTTTTGAATAGATCTCCAGACGGACTCACCATACCTTGGGCTCAACTGCGCCTTTAAAGTGCTGGCCCACACTGGAGACACACCATTTTTGGAGCTGCAAGGTACGTGGGTATTGCTTCCCGCCTAAGAAGATGCCTGCAAAGGAAAGGACAAGTGTCTTTGCCCATCCCATCCCCACTAGTGTGAAAGGATTGCCACTATGTCGGCTCATTGGCCAGGATCCACAAAGGTGTTTAGGTTTCTAACTTCCATTGATTAAATACCTTCCTGGCTCTGGGCCTTTGTGCTAGCCTCCATCTTAAAGTTCTGTGCAGGGACCAACCACATTCTAGCCCCTTTTGATGTTCACTTCGCAACTCCTTAGACTAATCTTCAACTGGGTGAGAGAAATGTAATGATTATTCATGCAATTGAGAATATTCCTAATTTGTCAGAGAAGGCTGGGGGACAAAAAAACAAAACCAAAAAAACCAACAAAACAAAAGAAACAAAATACCCACTTCCAGACTGCTCAGAGCTGAAAGGACAGGCCTTTTAAAATTGGTCGGTACAAGGGAAATGGTCAGATTCACACACTGATTTTTTTCTGCTGTCAGAAGCATACAATATATGATACTTTATGCAGTCAGACAAAGACTGTGACATAAATATCCCTGAGAGAAACTATCAAAATTATTAATGGTGTTTTTCTAACCTCTTTAATGAGGATATATTTACTTTCAACTGGAGTGCCAGTGTTGGCATGCTCGACGGTTTTATTTTCTTCTTCCAAAGAGGTTTAATTGTGCTAGGTATAAATAGCATATCAGTAAACAAGACCTTTTGGCTCTGTGAATCATGTCTAAAATATTTGCAAGCCCTCCACAATCGCTGTGCTGGTGAAGAATGCGCTCATTAGGCAGGTCCAGATGTATTCAGTGGTCCATTGAGAGTTTAATTCCTCCTACAAATAAATCATTGGAATATTAATGCTGTTGTTTGCTTACAACTAGCATAAAAAGACTGAAGCAGCAGCTCCATGAACCATGGAGAGTGTGTCTATGTTAGAGCTGCAAAAATTCAGAAGGTTCCACCTGAGAAGGTCTTAGACAAGGGAATACAAGGAGTTTACATATTTATTTCATTCCTTTTTCATTTGTGGCTTATCTTTTAGTATCCCAGAATGAAAAGGCTTTAAAAAAGCTCTGAAAATAAAGCTTATGGAAAATAGGAGCAAATAGTGATTTTATTTTGGATTTTGTGCTTACTGGCAAAAGTTCTCAGCTAAGCATTTATATGGCAAATGTGCCTGTTCTTTAATCTCACTTTAATCTCTTAAAAAAGGGCTGCCCTGCTCCTGAAAACTCTTGTTCAGGAAAGTCACTTTTCTCATGGGACCCAATGGACCACTGGGAGTAGGCTTAGGCACATGTGGACATGCTTGCAGGAGTGGGCCCTGCAACAAGCTAGTCATGTATGGATATATGCATCTATTTATCTATCTATGAGAAGTGATACAGAGTTGAAAGAAGAACAGGAGTACTTGTGGCACCTTAGAGACTAACAAATTAATCAACTTCATGAAATTTTAAATTTGTTAGTCTCTAAGGTGCCACAAGTACTCCTGTTCTTTTTGTGGATACAGACTAACATGGCTGCTACTCTGAGAGTTGAAAGGTTTAGACTCAGAAGTAGACACTGAAATTAAAGGGCATTTGTTTTGATGAGGGCATTTGTTTTGGCCCTGAATAAAAGGTTTTTGTTTGGATCATCTCTAGTTATCTTAACTCCTCTTAGAATTCACTGAGTAATAATTAATGTGCTTTGGTTTCCTAGATTATCTGTCATTTGAGGATCACAAAGTGTACTACTGGTCTGTATTAAGCTGTATAATGCTCTTTTGAGGTAGGTGGTATTATAACTATTTTTCAGAGGTTTGTGTAGAGTTTAAATGACTTGCCCAAGATCACACATCAATTCAATAAAAAAGATGGTAGAACCCAGAAGTCCTGATTCTTAGTCACTAGACTGTATTTTCTTCTCCACATCAACAAATGTAACAAAATTTATTTTGTTCAGTGTCATCTGGAACACGAAAAGAACAATAAAAAGAATAAGAATAAAAAAGAAAATACTGTACTAGTTTAACTGACTTGTTCTGACCTCTCACCATAATATCGTCTGCAATCTGAGATGAGATTCACTAGCCATTATTTTTAAACCTTCCAACCCATGGCAATGATGTGCTTATCACAACAGTGGTAAATATATTTTATAAGACTTTCCAACTGCGTTTCAGTGCAGTTCCACTAATATACCTGACATTTCTAGTGCATTTGGAGAGGGATTTAATAGATTAAAGTTTCAAAGCCATGATGTAAAATATGGCTGAGTTGCCTGTAAAGAATAGGTGTTCAGGGGGGCATTTTATTGTGAGTATTTATTACTTGCACATCTCTATGCCATTGGTGGCATGGGAATTGTTCTGCTGTTTCACAGAATACAGAGGTATTTTGCTTGCAATGGAAGCAAAGAGGCACTGACCACGTTTTTGACTATACATCTTCACAGTGCTAGCACTGTCACATTCAAGAAACTGCACAGTGGCATAAGAAGGGACTCTCAGGCTACAGATGTTTTCTGTTATCTTCAGGGAGCACCTCCAATCTGTTTTATTTTGAAATCTGAAACCTCAAACGCATGCAAACTTGGCCTTGGGTTTGAAATTTGATCATTTACCAATCTCAGATTGCATTTGCAAAAGTTTGGTAAATATAGGCTGTGTTTGTTTGCCCATCCTGGAAGCCAGAAACAACTCTCTCACCTCAGCAGGCTTCGCATGCTGCCCACAGTATTCACCCCCTTTCTCCAATATCCCCCAGGCATCCCCTTTCTTTTACCAGATGTCTTCAGGGGAGCTGGGACTTGCTGGAGGGGTTACAGTGACTTGTTGGGAGCACAGAGTGGGAAGGCACTGGCAGAAGTGAAGCAACCTCAGGAAGTTCTGGATTGAGGATCAAATCCTCAGTCAACATAAATTGGTGTAGCTCCATTGAAATCAACAGAGCCGTGTTGATTTATACCAGGGGAGGATCTAACCCTGAATCTCCAAGTGAAACTGCAAGGGTTGGTTTGCTTCCTGGTCATGTAAACCAGGATTGGTTTCCTAATCCCTTTTTAAATTGAACCCTGAAGAGCTTTGTACAGACCTAGCTATATGTGATATATAACTAACAACAAGCCCTAGGTATTATGAAATAGTAGAGAAACTATGAGCTCATGGAGCCTAGCAGGTGTGATTTTGTTACTATTGCCACTAATTGAGTGCATCTGTTTGGACAGTCTCACATGTATATGGGATCTCCTGGGCTACTATTAATAATAATCAATAATATGTTATCCCAAAGACAAAACAACTCCTTTACATGGTACTCCACTGAAGGACAGCCACATCTGGGAAGGGAGGGAGGCAGTTGGTGAAACTGGGAAATTTTGGACAAAGACATTACAACAAATGCTTACTGTTACAGAAACTGCCTCAGGATCATTAGGACTTGATTTGCACACTAAGTGTACATGATTACACATGCAAAAATGTTCATACATCTGTTCACTTAGAATGAAAATGCTTTCTAAACCATAAGAGTAGTATCACTAGCCTGACACTATAATAACACAATTGAGTTAATCTCTTTTTGGTTACAGGGCCCGATCTTCAGAGCATGTAAATCTACATAGCTCCATGGACTTTGGTGGAGTTATACTGATTTACATCAGCTAGGCATCTGGTCTATTTTTCAAAGTGAATTTTAGATAGAGCTAGTGTGGGCAGCTCTGCGGACAGCTCCAAACTGAATCATCTATATACATCCACCTTAACCTGAATGGAGCACCTCTAAGTTTGAAAAAGTCCATTCCACCTATACGGCTCATTTATCCGATCTTCTTTCTGCTGAGACTGTGACAAGGATTAGTGCAAATTGTGATAATGCCATTTGTGATATGGTCAAGTGTCCACTAAGAAACCATTTAACAAATTTTTATCCTTTAGCTAAGCTATTACAAGTCAGTATTTATGAAGTTTTCTATAAATCTGAGAAACTTGGGACCAGATTTGACAAGCTTCCTCATGCTGAGAGCTATCTTACTGCACAATGACTAATTCTGAAGTCAGTGGAGTTGCTTGTGAAGTAATGTACACCTTAGCATGTGTGCAGGTGACAGAACAGGACCCTTCGTAATCATCACTAGATCTCTTCCTCATTTTGCTTATTTAACAAACATTTATCTTCCATTACAGTTTAAAGATGAAAGTTAAAGAAGTATGGGCTGGATGAATGGACTATAAGATGGACAGAAAGCTGGATAGATCGTCGGGCTCAACGGGTACTGATCAATAGCTCCATGTCTAGTTGGCAGCCGGTATCAAGCAGAGTGCCCCAAGAATCTTCATTAATGATCTGGAGGATGGCATGGACTGCACTCTCAGCAAGTTTGCAGATGACACTAAACTGGGAGGAGTGGTAGATACACTGGAGGGTAGGGATAGGATACAGAGGGACCTAGACAAATTAGAGGATTGGGCCAAAAGAAACCTGATGAGGTTCAACAAGGACAAGTGCAGAGTCCTACACTTAGGACAAAAGAATCCCATTCACTGTTACAGACTAGGGACCAAATGGCTAGGAAGCAGTTCTGCAGAAAAGGACCTAGGGGTTACAGTGGATGAGAAGTTGGCTAGGAGTCAACAGTGTGCCCTTGTTGCCAAGAAGGCTAACAGCATTTTGGGCTGTATAAGTAGGGGCATTGCCAGCAGATCGAGGGACGTGATCATTCCCCTCTATTCGACATTGGTGAGGCCTCATCTGGAGTACTGTGTCCAGTTTTGGGCCCCACACTACAAGAAGGATGTGGAAAAATTGGAAAGAGTCCAGCAGAGGGCAACAAAAATGATTAGGGGGCTGGAGCACATGATTTATGAAGAGAGGCTGAGGGAACTGGGATTGTTTAGTCTGCAGAAGAGAAGAATGAGGGGGGATTTGATAGCTGCTTTCAACTACCTGAAAAGGGGTTCCAAAGAGGATGGATCTAGACTGTTTTCAGTGGTACCAGATGACAGAACAAGGAGTAATGGTCTCAAGTTGCAGTGGGAGAGGTTTAGGTTGGGTATTAGGAAAACGTTTTCACTAGGAGGGTGGTGAAGCATTGGAATGGGTTACCTAGGGAGGTGGTGGAATCTCCTTCCTTAGAGGTTTTTAAGGTCAAGCTTGACAAAGCCCTGGCTGGGGTGATTTAGTGGGGAATTGGTCCTGTGTAAGGGTACGGACTCACTCCTGCGGTGCCCCCTACTGGTTGTCTCGGGGAATCAGCTCGACCCAGCCTCCGGAGCACCCTCTGCAGGCCGGTGATCCACTTTGTCACTTCTACTGGGCCCCGTGTCCCACCCAGGACCCCGGTATCCCTTGCTCTGGGTGCTGCCCCCTGGCAGTACCTACACACGCTGGGTCTCCCCTCCCAGGGGAACCCCCACCCACTAACCCCAGCTCGCCTCAGAATAAGGCTACTGCCAGTCACCATCTAGTCCCACTCCCAGGGACGGACTGCAGTGTCAGCCACTCATCACAGGCAAGGAGGGTTTGGACCTGCTGCCTTGGCCTATACCTGGGTTGCCCTCTGCAACCCCCAGTACTCCTTAGCCTAAAGCTAGGCCGCAGCCTGGGGCTTTCCAGGCTGGAGCTCCCGAGCTCCTCAGCCTTTCCCCAGCCCTGCTCCACTCAGGTATCCTATCGCTGCTCCCTGCAGCCAGGCCCTTCTCTCCTTGAACACAGAGAGAGACTGTTGAGCTCCTGGCTCCCAGCCTCTTTATACAGGCCAGCTGGGCTCAGATTGGGGCGTGGCCCAGGTGTAGCTACTTCTCCACTCAGCCCAGTAGCTGCTTCCCTGCCGCAGCCTTCTCCCAGGGCTGTTCCAAACCCCTCAGGGCAGGAGCGGGTGTCCACCCCACTACATCCTGCTTTGAGCGGGGGGTTGAACTAGATGACCTCCTGAGGTCCCTTCCAACCCTGATATTCTATGAAAACCACCTCCCACTTTGATGCATCTGACAATGATAGGCATCTAGGAGTACATTGTGCAGAGATGTGCAGTAATTCCTTAGCAGGACTCCCACTGAATTTAGAGATCTGAACCCACACACAGTGCTTAGACAGGGTAGGAAGGTCAGTCATTGAATATAAATATCAATCTGCACAACGAATGCTTTAGAAAGCCCACATTCTCAGACACTGCATATGGTCCTGATTTTTCCCCATCCTTATTTGGATTGTGAGGAGTAACTTACTCCACAGTTAGGCCCACTGAAGTAAATGGAACTACTTGATCCATAATGTATTCTTTATCTTGAGTAAAATGGCAAAATCTGGCCCTAAATCAGGATCAGGAAATGCACATAAAGCTATTAAGAAAATATCATAAACTTAACAAAACCTGTGTCGAGTAAGGTAGCATCCGCCACCTAGAGAGTCCTGTGAGAAATGCAAGGAAACATATAAAATGGCTCAACTCACCCTTAGGCACAGTTTTCTTAAATTCACACAGCATGTCTCCATTCTGACATTCCCTGCCTGCATATAACTCCAACTGATGTCTGTTGGCATTCGGCACAGAATAGTGATGAGATCCACCATGCAGTATTTTGCGTTTAAAATGCGTAATCTCCTCTGCTCCATTAAAAATACACCAAAGAGTCCTTAGCTTTTGATGTCCACGGGAGGATACGAGGTTAAGATTGTAGGCAGAAAGCACTGGAATTAACCGGAGGAAAATCTTTCTCTACTGGCTCGATTCCTGATGGAGCTATGATAAGTAGAATTTATCTCAATTTATGTATCCATGGTTTAAAGAATGTGCTTTGTTTGTCTTTAAATAGTATAATTCTTCATCAAAGGAATATGTTTGCTTAGAGATTGTGATCAAGGTCAATAGGTTTTGATGAAATAATCTTTTATTTGATGTGTCTATTCATTCATAGGATGTGTGGCCACACCACAGAAATGAAGTGATATGTAACCTCTGACTTCCCTCCAAGAGCTTTGGCATCAATAATATGTCCAACTTTCATGCCGTGTTCTGACCTTAAGTCTATAACATTATATCTATCCGGTACACACAACTTACCAAGGGTTGCAGTAGATTTGCCATCACTGGAAATTTTAAAATCTAGATTAGACTTTTTAAAAATTATATGGTCTAGTTCAAACCGGAATTAATTCAGGGAAGTCCTATGACCAGTGATATGCTGGAGGTCAGACTAGATGATCACAATGATCCCTTCTTAAGAGATTAGGTGCATACTTTGCATTACAATATTATCCTCTTACTTTTGGACATATCAATACCATAAGCACTTCCTCTCTCTCCCTCTCTCCTCCATATATATATGGAGTTCCACCACAAAAAGACCACCAATCCTATAGTACAAAGTTCATATCCACTGGTAAATGCTCCATTACTTTGTGTGTGTAGATAAGTGTTAAGGGAGGGGGCGAAGTGATGAGGGCATGAGACTGAAATATGTAGCAGTGCTTCAGATTATTAGAAGAGTAGTAGAAATTTAGTTATACGTTCTCTTTCTCCAAAGGCAGTTCAGGTTTTACAGTGAACTTCTCCAATTTGTTTGCCTTCTCTTTTGTCCTTTTACCTCCTTGTTGGACTGGAATTCGAAGTGGTAGTGTCACAATAGAGGGTATAGAAGCATCCTAGACAAAAGTCTGGTTCCTAACCCAGAGTACTGATTTATTAGGGAAGACGTTGGCTTGGGAATAAGTCACTTAGTAGGGGTCTGTGCTCACCTGTTGAGATTGACCAGGTGGGCACATGCCAGAGCAGGTTATAAAAGGGCAGGAGCTGCTCTAGTCTTGATCTTTGGCTATTTTCACTTGCTGAAGCTGAGAACCACAGGTATAGAAAACCTGCTTTTCAGTGAAAGACTTAGGTATTTCCTCTCCTTGTGACTCACTTTTTCCCTTCTGTGCCCCAGAGCAGAATGGAATATATGGGCCACAATAATTTTTGTTTTAGAAATTGAATATCTTATTTTGTTTTTTAACCAATTAGCTATATGTAATTCTATCGATTTCATTATGAGAGGAACCAAAGCTTACCCTGGGGATAAATCAATTCCAGACCACATGAATCAGATCCAGAACTCTCAAGTCTTCCCTTCTACTCAGATCATCAGCGTGACCCATTTGGCACATGAAAAATATTTATGCAATCTGATACTAAACTGCATGCATCTTTCCTTTGTTTGCCTTTGTCCAGGCTGGGTAAAGCTGCCAATAATTAAATTGTCACTTCTTAACAAATTGCACCAATTACGCTCGCATTTCATTTCACTGCAGATGTAACGACCAGCCCTTATTAATACTATCCCAAATGTTTCCTTTCTAATTGGAGTAAGAAATATCTTTACAAATGAGGTCATTCTAATCTGTTATATTTCATTAATTTTTATTAAATAAGCTTCTTTGGCAGGGTTTGGCCCTCTGGATTGTGGAGAGTTGTTGCTCTGAAAAAATGTCAGAAAATGCTGATCTTCTGAGTTGTTTGTACGATCTTTCTGAAAAAAATATAGAAAGTCTGAGTAACTACCGCTGGCAATCCCGCCACAGTGTGGTTCTGCAATCCTGGTCATTTACCTTAAAAGAGTGTTTCTCAGCCTCTCTAGGCTGATGACCCCTTATACAAAGAAAAAAAAGCAACCCCCCCTTCGCATTTACTATACAAGTAAGAGTAAAAAAAAATATATCTCAATGCTAACAGTAGAAAGCATATATAATTTGTGGTTTGAGAGGTTGACGGAGAATACTTGATATTGAAGGATAAGGGTGAAAGTGGAGGAGCGAGATTTTCTTTGAAATATTAATAAAATTTGCAATGCTAAGACACCCATGGGACAGAAATGCAGGATAAAGGACTCATGCATTTTTCAAAGAAAAAAGTGTTGACTGAAATTTTTTGCCCAGTTCTCGTTGTATTTGATCCTTCATTCTGGGGTTGTTGCTTTGAAAAAAGTCAAATGCCAAACTTTTCTCTTTGAGTGTGAGGTATGATTTACTTCCAGTTATTGACATAAAGCAGGATGCATATATGGATGCATTAGTTCTTTCATTCCTTCCAGGAATGTAATGTTCTGCAGAGGCACCATTCACAGCCATTAAGTGAAAATGAGCAGTCGTTATCTGATTTCATTATAAACATCAGCCAATGGCAGATGACTCATTTTACTTCTAAGCAATAACACCATGATAAAAGCAGAGTTTTCAGGAACTTTTCAAAGCTCTGATTAAACTGAGGCACATTTGGGGTATTTCTCTGCAATGGATCCTATACTATGTTAATTTTGGTTATATAAACTGAGTATCTACCCATCCTCATCACTCTTTCAAATTATTTTTATAACAAATAGATCTTGCTAATGTTACATTTTCTTCTCTCATTGTTTGTCCCTCCAGTAAAACTCAAGGTTGCATGTGATCTCAAGTAAAGAGTCTCATTAAGTACCTTTAATATTTTATCAACATTTTCTGGTGTTAGCTGCAGCCTTTCTACATTGACTTTTTAAACCGTTCCAGCAAAGAGGTTGACTTTTCTATATTAAATAGATGGTCAATTAATGAGTGGGTTTTGCGTCTGTGATTTTTTTTAAGCTCAAAATCTGAATCAATAATCTCTTGACTAGGCAAAAGGAAGAAGTTAGATTATAATATTTTGAATGACTGTCTTGAGAACAAATGTTTGATTTTCCGTTGGGGATTCTAAAAACAAAGGAAAGGTTATTTGTCAGATTTCTCTCTCTCACTGGGTGCACATCTGAAAGTGAAAGGACATATAAAGGGGCCAATTCCACCCCAGGTTCCTGGAAATGAAATCCTGATCCCCTGAAGTCAATGGCAAAACATCTATTGACATAGGTGGCCCGGATTTCATCCTGATGGGGTTCATTGAGCAGCTGCAGGAATTCTCCCAGTGCAGGACCCAAAAGGCTGATCTAAGTAGCGCTATACAGGCTGCCTTGCACTCCCTGGGACAGGTCTGAGCGTGGGAGGGGGCACGTCTATGGTGCTCTGTGCTACAAGCGATTCTCAGTTTCAGAGCAGCAGTTTTGCCAGATTAGGCTGCTGATGACAACTAGAGCAGCGGCTCAGTCCTGGCCCTCAGCACAGGCAGCGCAATAGTGGACTGCTGGGCTGCAGCCTGTGACCCACAGAGCTGCCTCAGATGCTGTTAATTGAATAACTGGAAGTGCTGTAGTGCTTGGTGTGAGAGAGACTTAAACAAAAGATCTAGGGTCCAGCTCCATTTCAGGAGTGCCATGCAATGCTGGGGGCGAAGATGCGTGACACTGGGGCTGTTCTATAATGGTGCAATCCTCCCAGCTACTAAAGTTGGCTTAATAAAATTGATCAAATGATTCATTCAGGCCTGGTCTTCACTAGAAAGTTAGGCCGACGTAAATTGCCTTGTATTGACCTAGTTGTGCAGGTGTTTACACTCAAATTTGTCTCTGGCTGATGTAAGCACCCTGTTAGAGTGGCACAGTAACTCCACATCCCCCAATGGCATTAGGGTGACCAGATCACCCAGGTCAAATATCAGGATGTGGGGGGGGGGGGGCAGGGCAGGGGGGCGGGGCAAAAAAAAAAAAAGGTGGCAGAGCAGACCCCGCACGCATGCTGTGACTGGTCAGGGGCTGGGCGCAGCGTGCCCGCTGCTGGGTCCCCGCAACAGGCCCGGGCTTGGGGGGGGTGGGGTTCGGGCCCGGGCGCCAGAGCCGCAGCCGCCGAGCTTGGCCATCGGCCGCTTCCTCCCCCCGCGGCAGTGGGAGCAGCAGCAACGGCTGCTCCTGAGTCTCGCTGCCCGGGGGGGGGAGAACAGCCGCTGCCTGGCCCCGCGGGCTGCCCCCCTACTCTCCCTCCAGTACCGCCCGACTGAGTCCTGCCTGGCTGGGGCCAGGCCGGACTCTCACTCACAGCACCGCGCTCCCCCTGCATCTCCGGGGCCTCCCTCCAGCCCTTGTGGAGGGAGGAGGAATGGTGAGCCTGGGGAAGAGGCGGGGATTCAGGGAGGGAGCCAATGGGGGAAGGAGGGGTCGGAGTTGGGGGGGGTACGAGCACTTCCGGGCTCCGGAGCATTTGCTTGTTTGTCCAGTGTCCCGACCTAACATCAGTTGGTACGCGGAACAAACAAGCAAATATCGGGATAGTCCCGATAAAATCGGGACGTCTGGTCACCCTAAATGGCATGCTCAAAATTAGCTGCCAGCCTATCTGCCTCCATGCCCCAGCCCTGCAGAAACGTCTCTCCCTTTGCCTCACAGATGTTATGGAGCACACAGCGGGCAACGATAACAATGGGGATATTGCTTTCATGGAGGTCTAATCTACTAAGCAAACTGCACGAGCAACCCTTTAAACATCCAAAGGCAAATTCCACCACCATTCTGCACTTGCTCAGCCTACTGTTGAACTGCTCCTTATTGCTGTCCAGGTAGTCGGTGTATAGCTTCACGAGCCCTAGGAGCAAGGGGTAGGCTGGGACTCCCAGGATCACTATTGGAATTTTAACGTCATCAATGGTTATTTTGCGATCCGTAAAGAAAGTCCCTGATTGCAACTTTCTGAACAGACCTGTGTTCCTAAAGATGTGTGCGCCATGCACGTTTCCTGACCATCCTACGATGATATCGGTGAAACACTCCCTTTGATCCACCAGCACTTGCAACACCATAGCAAAGAATCCCTTTTGGTTTATGTACTCTTTGGCAAGGCCAAGATAGGGATATATGTGCCAGCTATTGCCCCCCCTGCAGTTAGGGAACCCCATCATGACAAAACCATCCACTATATCCTGTACATTGCTACCCTTCTTAGCAGAAGTTGATTAATGGCCCTGCACACTTGGATCACAACAGCTCCCACAGTGGATTTACCAACTCCAAATTGATTCCCCACTGACCAGTAGCAGTCTGGTGTAGCAAGCTTCCACAGAGCGATCACCACTCGCATGTCCACTGTCAAAGCAAGTCTCATTTTAGTGTAGCTGCACATCAGGGCTGGGAAAATCTCTGCACAAAATTCCTGGAAAGTGGCCTGCTCATCATCCTATAACTACGAGATCCCACCAGTCAGTGCTTGTTCCCTGGGAGTGAGGGAAGAAACTGCATCATGGAAGGTCGAAGCCATGTTCTCATTCCACCCTGAAACAATTTTTGGTCCCATAAAGCATTGCAAGCCCTCCCTAAAACCCCTGCGGCTAGTTGCACTGTGGGGTAGCAACCTACAGTGCACTGCTCTCTGCATTGATGCAAGCACTGCTAGTGAGGATGCACTCCACCGACACAAAGAGTGGGGTGTGGACATGCCCAACCAACTTAATTTCTGTGGAGGCTGGATGTCGATTTAAATTAAGTCAACTTAACTTTGTCATGTAGACATGGCCTTAGTCTTCTGCAAAAGAGAGAATTTAAGGGAGTTTATATTGTTGTAAGTTTCTAAAAGCATCAGAGAATATGGAGATATTTTATAAAGGCTAGAAGACTTTCAAAGGGACACTTCAGTATCAGAATAAACAGGGAATCTTAAAAAGTTATCTAAAGTGGTTACACAACTGAAAACTCTGGAAACACAGCATAGGAACTTTAAAAAGACCATGGAGCTATGCCTGGCAAAGCAAGAGATCCAGAAAAATGTCCACCGGTTGCTTAAATCACTGAAATTCTGAAAATAGTATCAGGTTGTCCCAAGCGCTAAGGAGAATACTTCTTGGGTAAACTCTATGACACAATAATGCCTTTCTCATAATAATCCATTCTTCAAAGAGCTTTTTCTGCTTTTAAACACCATAAAATATAATATAAATCCTTTAAACTTCACTTCGGTCCTTTCCAAGTCAAAACTCCTAGTGGAGCAACAGTGGGAATTGTGACTGCGTAAGGACTGAAGGTGTGGCTCAGGAGATGGAAAATCTGAACAACATTTGGCTGAATACTGAAACCTATCCTTGCCTATTTCTAGTCCACTCTTTAGAGAAAAATCTCTGTCCCTTAAAAATAAGACAGAGTGAGAAATGTTCCAGCTGGAAACATGGATGGCTACTTCTATTCTGATTTATGTCTTTCATATCAGACTTAAGAAATGTTCAGAGTTTCAGAAGCCACTCTATAGCTGCTTAGAAATTTTATCAAATACAAGAAATTACTTGAATATAGAGATATGTTTGAGATTCTGCCCATCTACAAATGTTGGGAAATTCAATGTTATTGTTTTCACCTAACTTGGATTCTTGTGTACCTGTCGTAATTTGCATTCTATAGTGTTACCTTTAATGCTATTCATCCATGCACCCACCAACAATATATATGAATAGAATGATTTTGTGTTCATGCGACTGCCAAAAGATCATTTATGTTGCTGATATTTTTTCTGTGAACTCGGTTTCATTTTTTTTAAAGAAAAACAAAAATATTCAGCTGTTGTACCTTGCTCCTAATGGGAGTCCACTAATTGCTGCAGGCATCTCACGACCCAGGCTGAATACATCAACTGGCTGGATTGGGAGCAGGGTGACATGTATTGGATAGACCACTCACCATGAGTTGGGCCATTTCCCCCATTCACACACTCAAATACACAAGGGAAATCATGGGAAGAAATTTATGGGCAAAGTGCAGTTGTTAACCTGTTGACATGTTGTTTCAATCTGCAATACTCCAGATATATATGTTGGAGCATCTTACCTCAGTGCTTTTTTAATAAACTTAGGACCTGATCTTTCACATACAGACTGGAATAATAACACTCCAACTTTAGTGGGAGCAGGGTTAACAACATCAAACAAGTGCATGTGTAGTATTAATGTTAGAGGCTAATACAGTAACTTTGCAACATTTTACACAGCCTAGCAGTACTGTAATCATCTATAACAAAGGTCTGCTCCTAAAGAGTCAACGAAATAAACGAAGTGTCTTAATAGGTCAGTAACTCATGCTCTTAATGATGAAATCCATGGCATCGGTCAAGTTTTAAAAGCAAAATTAAAAAATTAAAAAAAAAGAGGCTGTTTGTATTATAGAACACAAGAAGATACCCGACATTTTGTTCACAATTCTGTTGCTTCAGGGAATTTTAACACACATCCTAAAAATATTTACCTTTGGGTTTAATGAAGCAGGGGATGTGTCAGCCTAAGGTTAGTTTAGTGATGGGGAAAATGGTAAACACCTAAACAACTAGTTCCTAATATAAAACTGTCTTCTCAATACTAAGTATTGTACTGTTAATGAAATTATATTTTGCTCTTCCACACTAACTCCATCCAAGGATATTAATGTGATTTACAAACATCAGCATATTTGGCCTCTCAGGTATGGTAGATATTGGCATCATAGTTTTGCAAATGCAGAAAGTGAGGCACAGAAGTATTAAGTGACTTAATCACAAGCTCTGTGGCAGAACCAGGAATAGAATATAGGTCTTCCAGTGTCTTTGCCACCAGGCCATTCTTTTCCATAGTATTAGATTATAATTGGGGCTGGTTGGAAAACAAGAATTCCATTTCATGAAACATTTGGAGGATTTAATCTTTTTTAGTTGGCATCAGAACAAAAACAAAATTATTCATGAAAAAACATAGAATCATAGAACAGGAAGGGACCTGGAGAGGTCATCTAGTCCAGTCCACTGCACTCAAAGCAGGACCAAGTATTATCTAGACCATCTCTGACAGGTGTTTGTCCAACCTGCTCTTAAAAATCCCCAATGATGGAGATTCCACAACCTCCCTAGGCAATTTATTCCAGTGCTTAATCACTCTGACAGGAAGTTTTTCCTAATGTCCAACCTAAACTGCCCTTGCTGCAATTTAAGCTCATTGCTTCTTGTCCTATCCTCAGAAGTTAAGAAGAAGAACTTTTCTCCCTCTTTCTTGTAACAACCTTTTATGTACTTGAAAACTGTGATCATGTCCCCTCTCAGTCTTCTCTTCTCCAGACTAAACAAACCCAATTTTTTCAATCTTCCCTTATAGGTCATGTTTTGTTGTTCTTCTCTGGACTTTCACTAATTTGTCCACATCTTTCCTGAAATGTGGCACCCAGAACTGGACACGATACTTCAGTTGAGGCCGAATCAGCACGGAGTAGAGCGGAAGAATTACTTCTCTCGTCTTGCTTACAATACTCCTGCTAATACAACCCAGAATGATGTTTGTTTTTTTTGCAACAATGTTACACTGTTGACTCATAATTGGCTTGTGATCCACTATGACCCCCAGATCCCTTTCCGTAATACTCCTTCCTAGGCAGCCATTTCCTATATTGTATGTGTGCAACTGATTGTTCCTTCCTAAGTGAAGTACTTTGCATTTGTCCTTATTGAATTTCATCCTGTTTACTTCAGACCATTTCTCCAGTTTGTCCAGATTATTTTGAATTTCAATCCTATCCTCCAAAGCACTTGCAACCCCTGCAAGCTTGGTATCGTCCACAAACTTTGCAAGTGTACTCTCTGTGCCATTATCTAAATCGTTGATGAAGATATTGAACAGAACCGGACCCAAATCCCTGCAGGACCCCACTCGTTATGCCTTTCCAGCATGATTGAACCACTGATAACTACTCTCTGGGAATGGTTTTCCAACCAGTTATGCACCAACCTTATACTAGCTCCATCTAGGTTGTGTTTCCCTAGTTTGTTTATGAGAAGGTCATGAGAGATGAGACATCCCCCTGAGAATAGCTCACTGGTTAGCCTGCTCAGTGGGGATATGGGGGGGTCTAGTTTAAGTCCCTGCCCTGAATCAGGGCTATAGAGTAAAGCTTTCTTGTTAGAGCTGTTTCACTTTGTATAAATAATTATTCATGGAGCCCAGGAGAGCGATTGACTGACTCTGTGGCCTGGTTGCTAGGGCACTCATCTGGGATGTGAGAGACCCAGGCTTAAGTCCCTCCTCTAAATCAGCCAGAGCCAGGACTTGAACCAGGCTCTCTCACATAAGTGTGCCAACCTCTGCCCTATTGGCTGTTCTGAAGTGAATCCATCTCTCTCCAGAAACTGCATCCTGGACCTGGGAGACCCGCCGGTTGAAAATTTAATCAAAACTAATATGTTTCCACAAAAAGTTTCTGTTTCAATTAATCAGCATTTTCCAATGAAAAAAAACATTTAATGGAAAAATTCCCAACCAGCTCTAGTTATAGAATTATCCAGCTGACCTATGTCATACCATGACATTTCTGCGGCTCTGTGCTGAGGACAGTTATAATATATCAGTAGTTAGATAGGAGAGGTTGTCAGAAAAAAAATCCATTAGGAGATGATGGTTATGGTATTTTGGGGAGGAGGGAACTGGAGTGAAATACCAGGGGGCTGATTTGTTAGAAAGTTGGCTTGTGAGCAAGAGCTATAAGTGCAGTTGAAATCTTTGTTCTCTCCTTGGAAAAATGACCCATGGGGCCCATAAAGTCTTGTTCAAACTGCAGACTCAGCTTAGTTCTTCAGTGATGCAGAACATATACACTGGTGTGAAGATACAAAAAGCCAATATAAATAATACACTGCCCACATGTGACCTGTCAGAGCGCTGAACAAGACTAGGTGATGTCAGACTAAGGAGCTGCAAAACACCAGGAAACAGTGAATATAGGATTGCAGGAACAGTCTTGGGCTACAAAAGATCATTTCTGGAGTCAGGTGCAAACCCAGACTTTCACAAATTGCAAGTTTTGGTTCAGTCCAATCTAGAGAAAGGGACTAGTCATGATGTCAACAGATTATTGACTTGTTCAGATCTGGATTTCTGGTGTGGGATTTCTATCCATTCTCCTTTCCTTGCACATGCATAATGGATAAAAGGAGCCGCGCACAAGAATCAAAGGCAGAATAATCCCAATAAGTATTGAAAAAATGAAAGTCCATTTGTGAGAAATCATGCTGATAATATTTATTATAAATGTCTATTTCCAGATGTTTCTGCTGTATTAAACTTCTGGGACAAAAACATTCTCATTTCCATTCAACAGGTTCATTGATATTGTCAAATAAATTTCTCTTATGCTCCAAAAGTCCCACATCTAAGTAGACAACTCCATGGATGAAGATATTTTCTTGTGATATACTTCAGACTACATCCTCAGGCTAAGTGTTATTGCATGAAGCACTTATTGTTAGAAGTGCAAGGGATGGTCTGATAGGATCCTGAGTCTGAAGACCATCAAAGGTTTTCCTGTGAGAATCAATTTCAGATAGGAGCCAAGATTGACTGATGGATTAGGCAGGAAAATAAAGAGAAAGAGGCTGAAGTTGACTAAGTATTTATCGATGTAAAATATTCTTTTAAAAGATGGAGAGGGGAAGGATGGTCTTGTAGTCAAAGCTATGGACTTAGACTCAGGATTTGTGGATTCATTTCCTAGCTCTACCACAGGTTTCTAGTGTGACCTTGGGGAAGTCACTTAATCTCTGCATCCCAGTTCCCCATCTGTAAAGTGCAGGTCATAATATTTCTTTCCTTCCACCTATCATCAATCCTGTCTATTTAGATTGCAAGCTCTTCAGGGCAATGGACTCTATCTATGAGGGCACTGCAGCAACTAGCACAATGGGGTCCTGACTTGAGTGGGGCCTTTTGATTATACTGAAATAATAATGAAAGAAGTGGAGTGGATGAAAAGAAAACAACACTCAAATAATTGCTTCCTGCTGGTCCCCTGCCAGGCTTCTGGTTCTTCAAACGGATCCCTCTGAAGATAGCTGTTGGGTCTTCACTGCCCCAAGAGTGAAGAGACATGTTCTGTCAAGAGACATGTTCTGCTTCTTTCTCTTTTTATTTTGGTTTGAATGGAGAAGCTGATTGAGTGTAGGTATTGCAGCTTCCCAAATGGTCTATCTTTCTTTTCAGATTTCCCAGAGTGAAGTAACCCAGAGGGACAGACTTGGTGAAATGCGAAGCGTGAGGGCTTGAAGCATCGGCTGGAAAAAGTAAAAGGCAGTTGCTATTCCTGCCACTAAACAGCTGTAAATGATAACGCTGCTCCTTGTAAAGACCATTTCCTAGTTGCTGAGCAAATGTAGAGCTTGAAACATTTTAAAAAAACAAACAGTGCAAAGATACTCAAACTGTTCTCAAACTGTGGTCAGGACTCAAAGTGGATTGCGACCACATATTAATGGGATCACCGGGGCTGGTGTTAGACTTGCTGGGGCCCGGGGCTGAAGGCCAAGGCCCACCACCCTGGGCCAAAGCTGAAGCCCGACGGCTTCAGCCTGGGTGGTGAGGCTCAGATTACTGGCCCTCCACCTGAGGCTGAAGCCCTTGGGTGGGGGCCTTGCGTGGGCTCAGGCTTTGGTCCCCCCTCCTGGTATCATGTAGTAATTTTTGTTGTCAGAATGGGGGTTGCGGTGCAATGAAGTTTGAGAACCCTGGATAATCTAATCTAATCTATCTATCTACTCTCATGAATAAGGAACACTCACATAAATAAAGGTTTGCAGTATTGGAACCACAACTTTTTACTACATTGTTTATACAGTCCTCCTTTCAGCATGAGTGGCTTCCATTGACATAAATGGGGTCCCAGTATGTCTATCCAAGAGCAGAATTTGATCCTTATTTTATTTGCTGTGAGAAATTCATTAAGGAACACATTATACAGATGTTTAGCTCATTCAGACACCTGGGAGTGTAATAGGCTGTTTTTAAAAATATATTAAGGAATAGAAGAGGAGTCCCGGCACAGATGTCAGAAGAGCTCAACTGAAATTTATCCACAAAATCAGGAGGAAGTCATTTCACTTTTTAAATAGGTATATCGCCTTTTGATTTTATTCAAAAGACCCTCTAGGGGAAGTGAGAAATCATCTTCTAAATCCATTGCTTAGGCACTGACACAGGCTGTATCACCAGAGCACATGAACATCTCATAATGATTAGTGCATTTAGACTTACCCCTATGAGGTAGGGAACTATTATCTCCACTCAACAGTGAACTGAGGCATAGAGAGACCAAATTACTTGGGCAAAGTCAAATGAGAAATCTGTGGCAGAGCTGAGAATCAACCCCCAAAATTCCAAATATTAGGCTAGTGTCTTAGCTGCAAGACCAGCATCCCACAGTAAGGCTGCTACAGAAAGGAATAGTAGCAAATGGAAAAATCCTCTGTGAATTGAATTTTTAATTGGGTGACCTAATGCTGCATGACAGGACCTGATGAGTAATTCTTTGTGATGGATGATCACAGAGAGGATGAGAGGCTAAAGAACACCATGTAGGCTGAAGCAGGTACAAGGAGTTTCCTTTATTGAATATATGCCAAAGCAGATTTTTGCTCAACTACCAAGAACAAGGTGAGGAGCGAAAAGCCTGGAGATGTTGCTAGTTGAGACATTCAAGTTATTCAAGTATACTTTTGTGATGCATAAGAATAACAGCATGTTACCAGCTTTATAGTGATGTCATGATATGGCAGTTCTGGAGAGAAGGAGAAAAGAATAGGAAATGTTATACAGAGTGTAGAAATGACCATGGGAGCAGAGACTGTTCTTAGAATGGAGCTGAAGTAGTGACCAGCTGAAGCTCATAGAATATCAGGGTTAGAAGGGACCTCAGAAGGTCATCTAGTCCAACCCCCTGCTCAGAGCAGGACCAATCCACAAACAGATTTTTGCCCCAGATCCCCAAACCCCTTCAAGGATTGAACTCACAACTGTGGATTTAGCAGGCCAGTGCTCAAAGCACTAAGCTATACTTCCTTGCCCCAGCCTAGAAGTCTTAAAGCTGAAATATAAAACCAGGTCTTAATCAATTATTATAATTATTTGCTATTTGTATTGTGACAGCAACTAGGAGCCCCAGTTATGGATCAGGATCCCGCTGTGCCAGACGCTGTACAAACACAGAACAAAAGAACTGTCCCTGCTCCAAACAACTTCAATCCCATTGCATCTATACTAATGGACAGTCTCTTTAATCACACTGTAAGAATTTTTCCTGAACCTTCCATGTATTCTCCCTTACCGTTTTCTTTCCCATGCCTATTCTACATTTCAGGTATTCTCTTTAATTATGTTGCACTGTACAATTTGCATAATATATTTGCTTTTCCCAACTGTTGGACTGCAAACTGATAAAGATAAAGACAGCAAAACCTCTTCTAAACTTTCCTCTCCATCAAGGCACAAAGAGCCCTAGAGATTGTGCTACTATTTTCTCTGAGATCTCCTGTAACTACCATTAATCTACTCACTTTTGGAATTGTGTATCATTTCTGGTCACCCACCAGGTGGCACTGTGGTAAAACATTTAATTTAAAACATCTGTTTAAATATTAACTAACTGACAGCATAAGTGTACATGCTAAATTTAAGGGACCTTCAGGGTTAGGAAAATAGATTGGATTTATGGGAAGAGTATTGATCTGTAATAGAACTGAGTTAGTTGTAAATGATATTTTATACTCAGAATCTTTACCTATTACTGCAGTTCTGAAAAGGACTCTTTAGGGCTAATTAAATCATATATTTTTAGATTATTTTAACTACAGGAGCTAATGAAGAACGTAACTAGGTAAATGCAGTACTTATTAATACAGCTATACCAATTGTTCATCCATAGTTAGGTTTGGGCTGACATTTTTATTAGAAACTCCTAATATTTTGGATGATATAGCTAGGGTTGTGTAAACCTTGCATATTTATGGTCACAAGGCAGTGGTGTAAGTGTGTGAGTAGTTTAGTCAAACCTTGCCTTTGGCTTTGATTTCCCGGAGTTCACATCATTGCATGAGTCCCTTTGATCTCCCGATCAGCAGGAATTGCAGCTTGCCCAGAACTTTTAAGGATCAGGCCCATATTAAGTCGCTGTTTTACCATAAACACTTTAAAAAACTCAACACCATGAATAGTCACAAGAATGAATTGTGAAATTCTTATGATGTCGCAACAGCATCATACTAAATAACTAGCAACGTGTTACATTTATGTAGTCCATCTCATTCCACATGATCCCTAAAGACTTTGCAGATGATATACCATGGCAGCGACTCTGTAGCTATAATACAAAACTGCATCAAATGCAGGGCAGTCAGTTACAAGCTACTTTTCATTTCAAAATGTAGCTTAACTTTATTTTTAAAATTGTTTAAAAATGCTGAAAATCAAAAACATTTTATTTAGAAAACGTTGAAATGAAACGTTTCATTCAGTCTGAAACTATTTTTTTTTACTTTTCAATTCACAAAAATTTCCAAAAAACGGTTTTTCGTTCAAACTGAAAGTCCGTTAATTGTACAGTTCTAATTGGGAGTGGAATTTGTCTTGACTGTTGGGTCAATAAATTATGATATAAAAAGTCTTCCTAATTACATATTCCTTCATTGACAACATTGTCTCCAACCGTGAAAGATGGATGAGAGTTTGGGATGCTGGGCATGGGGTGGGGATGCACAATAGGCCACTGACCCATTTCTATTTTTGGAGCTGTCACTATGATGTGAAACGTATACCCAGAGTATTGAGTTCTTTTTACCTGTGCATCTTATCTTAGTTTTTTTCTTGAGTGTTTGTTCACAGGAGGAAGAAGGGCCGGGATACTACTGATTTTTATTAAATATTATTAGTAGCTTTCTCAGATCTGTCTAGTCATCATCCGCCTAGAATCTGACTAGGTATTCTTAGGAAAGTTTCTTACAATAAACACTATCCTCATGGAGCTGGCTGGGACAGAAGTAGCAGGGATGACACATTCTTCTTGAATTTGAATGTAGTTGATGAAGTGCCCGCAGAACCTGTGAGGGGGGGCTGGAGAGCTGAAGTGCCTATGACCGCCAACTGTCTGTTTCAGGATTACACCACTTTTCATTGTGTTTGAGCTTGACGAGGCTTTGAGAACACTTTGTTCCAACCTGTATATGGCTAGGCTGGGGAGATGAGTTCATCAAGATATTAAATGCACCCAAGGGAGCATGGAAAATTAAAATAGAAAGGTTGCACTGGCAGCTTAGGTGCTGCTGTTCAAAGCCACAAATGCTGACTGTCTGGAGACCTGCGGATAAAAGTTTTCTCCCTTTCTTTTACTGCTGTCTCTTCTCTGCCTCTCCCTGTTTGGAGACCCAACAAGAAGCATTTGACAGGTAACATATGGCTAAGCAGACAATTACCTATTCTATTCCAAGTTTTGCTGCCTATTTGGTATGGCAGTATAGACTTGGCTAACAAATTCTTAACCTTTTTGCAGATTGTTCTCTGAGATAAGTATGCAGCATTACAACCCTCAGTAAGTCATATGGTTTCCTAAAATAGGAATACCTTTGTAAACTAATTCCCCTTCATCACTACAGGATGCTTAAGGCTTATTTGGATGCACTTGGTTTAACAGCATTTGGGTATTTTCCCATAAGGTGCAAGATCAATTTTTTTTTTAACCTCTTCCTAGAATCCAAGACACTGGAACAGTTTTGGCACATCCCCTAGGTTCAAGTATGAAAGAATCCCTGCCTATTCTTCTCTGACCCTTCTATCCTGTTTGAAAGTCCTACATTCACTTCTGCATAAGAGGATACCTCTAAAACTAGAAAGCCCTTCTGTTGCTGCTTGCTCCCCTGGACAAGATAGGACTGGCAGCCAGGGGTAGGATTATGTGCATACCAGACCACAAAGAGCTAGAGAAAAAGAGAGTGAAGTGGATAAGTGGAGACTCCAGGGATCTCTGCCCAGATGCTGAGAACCTCTCTTTCCACGCATTCTACACAAGCCACCCCCAAAAACCAACAGAAGGCCTCAGTTGCCTAGCTGACTTTAGCTATTCCCTACAATCTTTTAGTGCAGGTCAAGGTACATAGATGACAAATAATGCTGCCCTATAGCTTATAATTGAGAGCTTAGGCTAGGAAACATGGTACATAGAATAACTATTCCTACCTCTGGCTTGTGGGTAGTGGGGCTATACACTGTGGGAGGGAGGTTGGTGATCCTATATAACTGTGAACAGGATGTGCTGAGTCACGATTGGACTCAGTGCCCTGTTACTCAAATCCCCACCAGTATACACTAATTGGGATCTGATTGAAAGACAGGCAGTTGGCAGAGGGTGTCAATTAACTGAGTGGAGTTACAGATGAGGAGCTAATTTGGGTGCAAGTGTTCCCCCAACTGCTGGGACTATATAAACAGACAGGAATTAGTGTTAGGGAGAAGATTAGGGAGGTTGAAAGAAGTAGGGCTGGCCAGTGTGACCACCTTTCCCATGAGCATGTGGGAAAAGCTAGCTGCTGACTGTAAATAACACTCCAGGCACTGGCTTGCTGAAGGGGTATAATGAAGTATGGTGATGGTTAAGAGCACCTAGAGTTGTGGTGGTCAAGTATTGAGATTAGAAGATTATCTCAAGATACCACCTGGGTGACAAACTCGATCAAGTCTTTTTACCTTGTGTGGGTGTGATTTTCTTCCCCTCTGAAACTGTAACATAGGTGTCTTAGTAAAGCAGGTAGGGTGTGAAAGTTGAGAAAAAAAAATAGTACTTGGTAGAGCTAAGCAAACATCAGGCAAACTATTCAGAAATATGTTGGAGAACTTGCCAAGTACTCTGCTTGAGAGTGGTGTGTGTGTGTGAGATATTACAGAAAATGGAGATGGCTATGAGGGACAACAGAGAGGCCACCTGAAGCTTGAGTAGGAAGATGGGGGAAATGAGGGAGGTGCATAAAGGTATCAGAAAATGAAAAATCAGGAACTATGAAACCATAGCCAACTTCTTTCAGAACACTAACTTCTCTACCTCACCCAAAAGTCAAACTGGATTCAAACCAACACATTTTAGAGTTGAAAACTCCCATTAAGTCATTCAGTCCTTTTTCTCTTGTGATACTTTTGTATGAAGTACTATCCAAAGCCAATGGTTCCAGGCTGCTTGAAACCAGGTGAGGATCTGATTCATTAATGTGATCTCTTCAGCCTAGTATAATGTCTTTGTGGTGTTTTTTTTTTTTTTTTTTTTTACCTGAAATTCTAAATGGATAATATGATAAAGCAGAGCAGATGGCTTCCTTAACCACCCCACAGCACTAGCCTGTTTAACCATTTCCAGCACCCTCTAACATTTTTCAATTATTTTTCATACTTTCAGCAGAAGAGCCATATCCCTGTACCAGAGCTGTGCAAAGTACAAAATGTAAAGATATTATATATGGACTGAATTTAGCTTTTTGACACTATTCTTCCTCTCTTATTTTAGAATGTTAGAAACCTTTCAGGAATTCTCTGAACACAAATGCTCCTTCAGTTACTTTGCCTTTGCTACTGACACATTTAAGACCAAAAAAAAAAAAAAATTATGTTCCTTGTGCTCTTTTACATCTTGTAGATTATGAATCTCCACAGTGCATTGATTTGGAGCAGGGGTAAGGAAAGCAGTATATTCTTTGTGTTGTCAATGTGGAGGTACCTCATTACCCTTTTGGGGATTTTGCTGTGTGACTTTCAGGGGAGATGTTTCCATTCTTGCTCATGCAGACTGCTCCAGCAGTAGCCTGACATCATAAACTTTAAATCCTGAAGAGTCCACTTCCCTGATAAAAACATACAGCTCTGCTGTATTACTAATGATGTCACTTAGAGAGTGGGGCTTCATTTGTTTGTTTTTTAAAATCATAGCAGTTACCACCTGATCATGCTCAAAAGCGATTTTCCAATTACTTACAGCTTTATAGCTAAATAGTGTACCCCTTCACTCACCAGCACAACCTAATCCAGGTCACGTGTCAGGTTTCAACTTTATTTCTTTGTTATTTTTGTGTTCCTGGTGAGCAAAATTAAATACAAAAATAATCTTGTGTCAAGTTCTGTGCAGGTTTAAATTGGTGCAGCCCCTCTGAAGTCAACAAAGCTGTGCCATTTTATTCAGGGAGCATTTGGCCACTAGTTATTTTAACTCCAAAAGTGTGTATATATGTGCTACATAGAATTCTTCCATATCTCAAAATGATTGAAAAGTTTAAATAAAAACTTTAATATGAAAGTCACATATCGGTTAACTCCAAGCATGAGAAGTCTTTCCCAAAGGATAATTTTCTAGAAAGCTTACACCAGGTGAAAAATTGGGATGATAATGGAATTCTGGACATCCTGGAAAATAATAATTAATAAAATAGAGATACAAGGAGACATAAAAGGCCCGGGGGAAATCTAGCCTCAAAGAAATCCATGGCAAAATGCCCATTGACTTCAATAGGGCCAGGGTTTCACCCGTGGCATGTAGTTCATCTACAAGAAATAAGAGGGTTTTACTTCCTCTTACAGGAATTATCTGGGCTCTTGAACTACCAGGACACTCTTGCACTTTTGTTTCTCCCCATCATGAATGACACTAGGGATCTTCTTGAACATCTAAGGCTCAGCTATCATTCTAATAACGCTTGAAATAAGCCCTACCTGCTACTCCTCTCTCCTCACCCAGCTACATAATAGACATAGCATTTGTTACTGTTGCTAAGAGAGAGGCGGTTGAGATTATACAAATGCATGGGAAAAGACTGCACACATTAAGAAATGTTTGAAAAATTCAAGGACAACCCCTTGAATTGGCTAACAGACTGAGTCCCTAACTCTGAGGGGCTCCTTGGTATAAACTAGGATTAAAATCTAGGCTCTGATGCCGCTCCTACTGCACGATATAGAGGGAAACTGATATAAATAAAGCGTAGTTGGGGGGTGATGAGACGTAAGGCTAGTAAGAGCAGCACAGCAAACAGAGTCCACCCTTCTGTGAAGAGCGACAAGTTGTCAAGCATGTAGACACTCTTCCAACTTGAATAAAAGGAGGAAAAAAGGGAAGAAGGTTAAGAATGCAAAGCAAAAACACAGAAATCAGGAGGAAGGAGGAGAATACATCTGAAAAACAAACAAACCTGTTTGATGTGGAAGGTCTTTTATCCAAGGCTTCCATCGAACAAATAAACTTTGCTGAGCAGGAAAAGAAAGAGGAAAGAAGATTCAATGTGCAAAGCACTGCAAGGCTATGACTACTGGAACATAGCAACCAGTGCAGCACAACATCTTATTTATGGAGATTAGGGTTTCTCTCCAGGGTAAAAAATGTGGAAGAAAGCTGTTCAAGAAACATCCATCTTTGAATATCACAAGCACACAGAAAAGAACTACTCTGTCCCCAGTGTTACCTTCTCAACAGGGTCACATTCTATGCCAGTTATAAGTTAGAACTAGCATATCTGTCAGAAGTGCCATAGCAGGGGAACATGCTAGAGGCCTAGGAAACAATATAAAATGATGTT
Source organism: Trachemys scripta elegans (assembly GCF_013100865.1). Classification (NCBI taxonomy): domain Eukaryota; kingdom Metazoa; phylum Chordata; order Testudines; family Emydidae; genus Trachemys; species Trachemys scripta. The sequence goes on along the minus strand of NC_048304.1, from coordinate 17,315,060 downwards.
ACAGTGCTGAGCTGCAGAGACAACTTGGCCAGAGCCAATCTGGCAGCCTGTGGATGGATTCCTGACATTGTCATTGCAGGTGGGAGACAAACTATTCAGCATAAATGGAGGTGCAAGCCAGTCAGAACACACGATGGACCTGTCATCCACTCAGAGATGCTTCAGTAGTGCTTTTAAGTTCAAAGCAGGAAGAGGCATGGAAAGGGGGCACTGAAGTATATTAGTGTTTGCTTTTGTTCTATGGCTTCTAATATTTTGGTTAGCCCATGGCACTGGAAAAGGAGTGAGAGTTTATTCTCCACTTAGTCAACAGCCCTGAGAGTTCTGGGATGTCATCCTTATCTGAAAGGATAATTAAAGCTGTACTCGTATTTTGAATGTGCATGCCTTTAAAGATAAAGGCAAAGGGATATTTTGGTAAACTGTAAGCAAAATGTCCATGCCCTAGAATTAGACTGTTTCTGAAGGAGGAATATCTAGATTACTTCACTTCTGAAATCATTTGCATTCTGAAACATATGCTGGAAAAGCAGCTCTGGGGTGTACATTCAGAGCAGGTTTTGTTTCAGAGTATTTACTGGTGCCGTCCATCTGGAACGCCTTTCCTGGGGATATTATGGCACTTCTTATGGATATCTGGATTCATGAATTTCAAAGGAGCCTAAGGATGCTAGTCAGACAAATCCTATTGAAATTCAATAGGTGCCGGATGCCTCAAAGTCTGAATTCGAATACAGTTTGAACTCCCCTTTACCTTTTATCTGCTTCTTTATTTAAATTATACCTGCTGCATTTGACCAGGTGATTTGTGAAACCATCTTGGGTCAATGGGAATTTGTGACACTTCCCTCTGTAACTGCTTTCACCTGAATTTGGTCTTGTCTGCTGGACTTTGGTTGGTTTGTATCCAGGGATCTTTTTCATCTTCTCTCCCAAACTGACTTGTGCCATCCCCCCCAGAGGGATGCCTTTTTTGGGGAGGAGGGTTGGCTGTCTCTGGGGTACCTGATGTGACCAGGGGATCTCAATTGTCAGCAGATGTGTGCACATGAAAATTCACAATTGATGATACATAGCTATATTTTGCTTTAAAACCTTCTGTCCTGAAGGTGCTGTCTGACTGCCTGTCAGATATTTACAGTTAGATGAGCAGCAATTTTCTGCAGCTGAGTGTAGCAAAAGACGGAGGAAATTTTCACTGGCTTCATGGAAGCAATTAGTTGCATAAGCTCTTGATGCTAAGGGAGATTTTAACAACTTGACCCATTGATATTTGGACCCAGAAATGAGTCAGGTTTATTCTGTCACCCAGATAAAATTTAGCTCATTAGCACTTTCATCCACAAGTAACTGCTGCTGCAGAGAAGGAACAATAGTGTAAGGCACACACACACACACTGAAACTGGCCCCTTTTAATTCGCTACTGGCTGAGTTTCCTGACTCAGAATAACATCATTATGGAAAAGTGGTTGCTGAAAAAATGCACAATCCAAAAATGCACAAGGTTTGTCTAACCAACCATCTACCCATCTAGCTCTGGTAGTAATAAAAATTCTGAGTTTTTGTATCAAAATCAAGCATGACATTTTCTTTCTTCTCCTTGCCCCATTAAATGACAGTGGTTCTCACATATCTCAGGCCAGATTTGTTGGTATAAATCAGCATAGTTCTGCTGTCTTCAATTTACACCTGCTGAAGGATCTGACACTTTGTTTAAATATTTTATTGTATATTATAGCACTATGCCACAACCAACCATTGGACATAAAAGAATAACAACTAAACTGAATGCCACAATAAAAGATGAACAGATGTCTGATGGATTACATCAATGAGAGCAATTGTGTGCAACATCCATGTACCAGAGAATGTATGTAACTAAAGTCTTTGCTTGAATCGTCTCAGGAAAGGAAAGCATTCATTCAAAAGTTCAGGTAGCATCACTTAAGAAAGAAGATGAGACTATTGTTCTTCCAAAATGATTTGAACTACAGATGCACCCAAAGTTTAATGAAAGAAAAACCATTGGATATTTTTCTCAGCAAAGATCTTCTCAGATGTGCAGAAGATTTATTAATTGATACTCAGCTGAGAAATAACTTTTCAGCATTTTCAAGAAAATTATTCAAGAATATCAATTACTGAATTGAATTGCTGATTAATATCATTTGACAAAACCTATATTTTTTAAAAACCAGCAGAAAAGAATTTAAGAACAACTTTTTACCTGCTATTTTCTGTTTAGTCAGTACATTTTACAACTTTGGAGATTGGATTCTGATGTCCACTACACCTGTATAAATCCACAGATGCTCGAGTTTTGCTAATTTATTATAGAATATATTCAAAGAGAGACCCAGGCTAAAACCTGTGTTCTGAACATAAACAGACACTGGACAAGGGAGTTCAGATGCCAAACCTGTATCCAGATCTACCTGTATCTGCATATTGTGTTGAACCAAAACCTGGGATCTAAACACAATCTCTTTTCTGGTGGAATGAGGGGACTTGAAAATTTTTATCTGAATACGAAAGTTGTGGCTCAGATCCATATATGGTATAGAAGCTATTCCACTTTCTTGGTCTTGGAAAATGTTCACATACGTTATCAATAAAACAAACCAAGTACCATTCATTTACATTGTATTATAGAGCCTGATTCAAAGCCATTGCATTACAGAGCCTAGTACCCATGACAGCTGGTAATAAAGAAAAACCCATGAATATATATGGGCCCTAATACTGCAATGAGTTCCACGTAGATAGACTCCTGCATTTATTTGGAAGTCACTGCAGGTTTGGAGCCTTAGCTGCTAATGTTTTATTTAAGATAAAAAGAACAGTAGAAGTTATTTCCATCTATAAGCAATAAAAAAAATTAGGGGATGTAGCAGATTTAAGTAATTGAATAATGTAAATACATATACTGTTTGGATAAAAGTCATAGCAATGATTTATTAATAATCAGCTCTTCCTATTTCAACTCTCTTTTATCAATAGGTGAGGCAGCAAGTATTTTCTTACTACTTTTTCATTTGTGGGTAAAACATTACCTCAGTGTGTGGAGAGCCACTTACAAGGCCTAGGCACTGGACTGTCTTACCTAAACCCTCACAATGGAGCTGAAGCAGGATTTATGTGGTGCATTGGCTTTGCGCTGGCCATTTGCATAGGAGTGAATTTCACCTCACATTTAAGGTAAAAGAGAGAAGACCTCTAAGAATGCTTATTAAACTTTTTGTTCCTCCCTCCCAGGTGTCTTCTCTGTCACCACAATGACCCATGCTTTCTGGGCAAGGAAGAATGCCACTTTTGTGTCAGTTGCCAGGGAGTGACTGTAGAGCAAAGTGGGGTGTTCCCATCTCCCCTAGTCTGCTTCCATAGCCAGGTTCTTCAGTTATAGGGTTACCATACGTCCGTTTTTTCCCGGACATGTCTGGCTTTTTGGTAATCAAACCCCCGTCCGGGGGTAATTGCCAAAAAGCCAAACATGTCCGGGAAAATACCGGCTGGCACTTCCCCTCCCGCGGCTGCTCTGCTCCTCCCCTGAATCTTCGGCTCTGTTTAAGAGCCGAGCTGCCCAAGCACTGCGGCTTCGGGCAGCCCCCATGCCTCCGGACCCCAGCCACCGGCCGGGCACTTCCCCTCCCGGGCTCCAGCTGCTCTGCTCCGGCGGCGCAGGGTCCGGAGGCATGGGAACTGCCCGAAGCCCGAGCGCTACCGGCTTCACGGTTTGCCAGGCAGCCTTCAGAGCCTGCACCCCCGGCTGGGCGCTTCCCCTCCCGGGCTCCAGCTGCGCTGGGGAAGCACCAACCAGGGGCGCAGGGTCTGGGGGCTGCCCGGCAAACCGTGAAGCCAGTAGCGCTCGGGCAGCCCTTTTCGTGTGGCTGGGAGGGAGGAGGGGGAGTTAGGGCGGGGACTTTGGGGGAAGGGGCGGAGTTGGGGTGGGGCCGGGGTGGGGAAGGGGCGGGGCCAGGGCCCCGTGGAGTGTCCTCTTTTTTTATTTTTTAAATATTGTAACCCTATTCAGTTAGAAGGTGGCATACCCGGGATTCGGGGCAGGGTGGAACTCAGGTCAGCTGATTGGTGTTATTTCCACCAGACTGCTACTATAAATGGGGCCTCCTAATGTCCTTCAGAGTCACAGCGGCTGGTCAGCTGTCACTAATAGCTCTAATTACAAAGTTTAGCAGCAGTAGGGAGGGGAGGAAAGCAGAAAGTGAGGAAGCAAGACCAATGTGCTTAGGTTAAATGAAAGCAAAGGAATGTGTGAACCCATTGCAAACACTTAAGTATTTTTGTTTCTAATTGGTTCCCATGAGAAAGTGTTTTGCCACTGTGGTTCTGCTCTTACAGTGACAGTAAATAGCTGACCTTGTCAGAAGCGCTGTGGTTGGTTTCAGTTCTTTCTGCACTAATTGTGGAGTTGGGCAGTTTCTGTGAGTTCTCTCTATGAGACTAGGAATTTGGGAGTAGTTCCTACTAATTGGTACATTGCCTATGTGCCATCAGTTGAATTCCACAGGAGAAGCTTTACAATGATTTGAAGAGAGAAAAAATAGACAATGGTTTAGAGACTTGAACTGTGCTTATTTTCTAAATTAAATTTCCCTTTTCCTTTCCTTGATATGACAACCTACAGGAACCTACCTAGCAAAACTTCCAGTCTTCTACTTAGACATATGCACACCTAAAAAGTATAAAAACTCTATTCTGTGTGAAGTGAAAAAGAAGGATATACTAGAGTATGCTGCCCACTAATGATGGGCAGTGAGATGATACACAGTTACTACCAGGTTCCTGGTAAATAAGGGTTTAACCTCACCTGAGCTTTCTCTTCCACTTAACACAGGTGATCAGGAAAAGGGCTATTGACTGCATTTGTAGGAGGGACAGAGTAGGTAGAATGTCTTGGTGGAGGAAGACTGCCAGCTAAATATAGCACCATATTACTGGGGTGGAATCCAAATTGGAGAATTAGTTTATTTTCTATTTCTTTGACGATATAAGGGCATTTTGTTTCCTTGTTATAAACATTATTCCTAGAGGAAAGTACCTTGCTGAATGCTTCTATAATTTTTCTGTTGAGTTACTCCATCGGTTTCTGTGTTCTCCAGTCACAAAATTCATTTCAAACTCCTCAAGATTCAGGGGTACTTAGATTTGGCTTTTCTATGTGTTCCATTTCAGAGATAGAACCTATTTACAAACTTTGGATCTGGCATCAGTTTCAGATACACCATAAGCTTGGAGGTATTTGGCTCAGAGATTTGCGTTAAGGGCTCTTTCTAAATATTCCAGATATTATAGAAAAATTGGCTATTGAAATATGCTTGATGGAGGATTCAAAAATTTCAGCTAGTGCAGAGAGCAGTTGCTTGCTTACTAAATGTTTCACATGTAGACCACCTTATTCCTTTCCTCTGCAATCTGTGCTGGGTGCCAATTGATTTCAGGGTGAATGTTAAAGTCATGGCTTTGACCTAAAAAATGTCCTAAATAGATTAGACTCTGCCTCCTTCACTTTGCACTCTCTGTCATACCACAGGAGCCATGATGGACTCCTGAATTTACTTAGTGTATTAGACTTTAACACTGATGCTTCCACACTATAAAAAAGTAGTTTTCAGCTCCCTGAGGGCACTCATTGTTCATGCATGGTAAAGCACTAGTCTCCGAGTGCACAAGCTGTCACAAAGAGTTGTAGAGAGATCAGCTGTGGTGTCATATCACTGTCCACAGGAGTGGGATTCCTCCCCTGAATACAAGTAGACCTTGAGTTGGCACTGCATGTTGTTTTCTGTCTGAAAATGGGGCACCAGTCAAATGGAGATGTAATAGGTCGATTTAATCTTTCACAGCTCTCCAAGCAAAGTTTACAGTAATGGTATCTCATCAAAGTTCTGACAGAACAATGTGCAATCGTACATACAAACTGGAGGTTGGTGTATAATTCAAGACGCCTCTGATAATACAAGGGCCTGAAAATCTATTATGCTATTTATTAATGGGACTTGCCTCTCTCTCAGCTTTACTAACTACCTTGGAAAGTTCCTGGAATATAAATGGACAGACTCACTAATTACCTCAGTTACTTAGACTTACCTTTGTAATGGTTCTTAAGAGAAGCAGCTGATGCTGTAGGGAGTTGGGCTTGGTCAAAGGGAGGTTTGGTGTTTAAAACAGAGAGTTTGAGGTGGAAGATAGGAGCAAATATTTCAGAGAATAGTCAGAAGTCGGGAGATCGGAACCTGACAAATATAGGCAGCCTGAACCTGGTGAAACCACTCTACAGCTATTTGAGAAGTTACAGTTTTCTGGAAGTATAAAGTAACAAGGTGCATTATTAGGTAATAGTGATAAGGTTGCATCATCCTCTGAATGATCAAGTAGAAGTTTCCATCAGATAGAGCATTCAGACTTCATGGAACCCTGTACTGTATCTCTGGTATGTTGTCACTCCAAGGAGATAAAAGACACAATGGGGTGAGGGTGGCAGTCTTCTCAGCATGTTAGACATTTTACACTGAGGAGTTCTGACTGTGGACAATCCGAAGGAGCTGTGTTTGTGGATTATGGAACCTTTCCAAATTTCAGGTTATGTGAAAAAGAAATATTGAACGTATGACGTGTACTTGTGTTCAAAATGTAATTGAACATGTTTCCATTCCCTAGTTTAAGCATGCCTCATTGTTTATCTTGCTGAGAGAAGGAAAAGGGTTATGAACAATGCACTTGGTCATAGTATTCATTAGATTAGTCATAACAATAATTACAGTAGATGACTAATAGCTACTAATCAGCTATAGCACAAATTATCTAAGTATTCACTGAAATATATTTTGTAATACAATGTAAAAATTCAAAATAGGATTGACAATTCTTCTAACTTGCATATTTTTAGTGCTATTCAAAGCTTCTTAGGGCGTATGGAAATGACAAACACTCTTCAGAATACAAGAGTATAATCAAATATTTTAAATGACTAAAAGTAGGATGATAATTTTTTCCTGAATACACCAAATTTTAACAACACAATCCAAGAACAAGAGGTCCTTGTCTTGAGAATAAACATTCTGTTACACAAAGTGTTAGCAGCAGGTAATTCTGAGAAGATAAGGAGGGGGCATATTATGGTTACAATGACAACCAAATAATTAATCAGCAATAATTATTATTCTTTTTATATTTAAGCTAGGGATTTGGGAAATCCTAGATTGCTATGAATGCTATATAAAGTTTTGCATGTGATCATATACACAGTATTTGGAAGACTCAGACTAGAAGCCCATTTGGCTGGCTGAACCTCATAAGTTTGAGTCTATTTATCTATGTTCCTAACTCACCACTCTTCCAGTCCACTTCCATTATTCTGTCCTTTTCTTACTCTCAGCTTGTGGATATATTTAGATTCCATCCCAGTTCTTTCTCCTGTAGTCAGAACTAACAGATTGTCGTTGGACTTTCAGTGGAATCTTGTGAGGTTTAGTTAGAAGTTCAGAGAGTGACAGGACCTCCAAGTCAAAGAGAGCCAGCTGCAATTCATCCAGCTGTCCGGACTTCCAAAAACTAAAGTCCAGTTCTTTTAATGATACAAGACCAACTAGTTTAGGGTGAAAGGCACAAGATACTGGGCACATCAATGCTTGGCACTTTCAAGTGGTGCTCAGCATATCTAGAGTTGGGCTGCAATTTTGTACTTTTGTCATTTGCTTCAAAAAATATCTGTCTGGAAAGTGACTGGATTCTGAAGTGCTGTGACCTCAATATGACTCAACTCTGAGCTGGACAAGTATTTCTGTGGGTGAAAAAAGCAACCTTTCCATGTCCTTTGGTCTTTCTGCTTAGACTGCCAGTAAGGGTGACAATTGGTGTTGAATGTGGAGCAATTTATCAACTTAAAGCTTTATTCAAGGCCAATGTAAGTGATTGGAAAGACTCCCGTTGACCTCAACGGGCTCTGGACAAGGCCCTTATTTTCAATAAGCTGCCAAATGGTGACAACTTTCAGTTGCAACCAACTGAGACCTATCTAAACCAGAGATACAGATGGGATAGGGTCGGCATTCCATTGCCTGTACCCTAGCTCAGGCAGTCTGGAAAACAATTCTGTTTTATGAAGAACTTTGAAGTTTCAGAATTTGTTTTCATTCTGCATCAGAATGAAACAGTCCCTTTGAAATTTTTATGAAAAAAGCTGAGAGAGAGAGAGAGAGCTTAGAATAGCTGATACCCCAGTGGTTAGAATACTTTGTCACAGTTTTTGACCCCAAATTCCATCCTGGACCTAATAAACTTTTTCCAATTAAAGTTTTGTTAAAATCAATGTTTCCATGAAAAGTTTCATTTTCACTGAATTGGAATTTTCTGATAAAATTGTCAAAAATATTCTGAGCTCTACTCCTGCACCATGTCAAGTTTATAATTTCAGTCCTTATTTTGTGCAATATGATGATTGGCATCATAGCTCAGTTTAATTATAGATAGTTCACTTATGTAGCTGAACTCCTAAAGATAGTTAAGTCCCAGGCAGACTGCAAAGAGCTACAAAAGGATCTCTCAAAACTGGGTGACTGGGCAACAAAATAGCAGATGAAATTCAATGTTGATAAATGCAAAGTAATACACAATGGAAAAAATAATCTCAAATATATGTATAAAATGATGGGGTCTAAATTAGCTGTTACCACTCAAGAAAGAGACCTTGGAGTCATTGTGGATAGTTCTCTGAAAACATCAACTCAGTGTGCAGCAGCAGTCAAAAAAAGTGAACAGAATGTTCGGAATCATTAAGAAAGGGACAGATAATAACACAGAAGATATCATATTGTTTCTATATAAATCCATGGTACATGCACATCTTGAATATTGCATGCAGATGTGGTCGCCCCATCTCAAACAAGATATATTGAAATTGGAAAAGGTTCAGAAAAGAGCAACAAAAATGATTAGGGGTATGGAATGATTGCCATATGAAGAGAGATTAATAAGACTGGGACTTTTCAGCTTGGAAAAGAGACGACTAAGGGGGGGATATGATAGGTCTATAAAATCATGCCTGGAGTGGAGAAAGTAAGAAGGAAGTGTTATTTACTCCTTCTCATAACACAAGAACTTGGGGTCATCAAATGAAATTAATAGGCAGCAGGTTTAAAACAAACAAAAGGAAGTATTTTTTCACACAACACACAGTCAACCTGTGGAACTCCTTGCCAGAGGATGTTGTGAAGGCCAAGACTATAACGGGGTTCAAAAGAGAACTGGATAAGTTCATGGAGGATAGGTCCATCAATGGCTATTAGCCATGAGGGACAGGGATGGTGTACCTAGTCTCCATTTGCCAGAGGCTGGGAATGGGTGACAGGAGATGGATCACTTGATGATTACCTGTTCTGTTCATTCCCTCTGGGGCACCTGTCATTGGTGACTGTTGGAAGACAGAATACTGAGCTTGGTCTGACCCAGTATGGCCATTCTTATGTTCTTAACTTTTTTTGAAAGACTTAAATTTTTCCCCCATGAAGGATTTTGAAAATAGAGCTTGTGGCCTTGCCAGTCTGGAAGTTCACATCTATACAGGAAAAAAAAAATCAAAGTCTGTGCTGGGAAAATGATTTTCAGAGAGACTTCAGTAAGTAATGGTCTTTATACGTCATGCATGCAGCTATTTTTACATAGAGACACGGAACAATTTTTTTACTACTAAAGACTGTTTGCTTCAAATACAAAATTGAATTTTAGATTTAATTTAAAAATTGACGGTTCTTTCTGCCTTGATGTAAGAAACGCCATTGCAATTAGAGAGATACTATGGTAGGGGATCCTGCAACCATGAATTTGCTTTAAGAGATAACCAGATTTCTGTCATCCTTAGGGTATTCTCTTTTCCCAGGATTTGCATAGATTTAATCTGATGAAGGCAGATCAATCAATTTTGCCTCGCCTTTGTAGTCAAGTTACTTTGGTTGCCGTGGCAGCCTTGCTAGTGATATCACTTATGTAGCTGGCTGAAGTTCATTATAGGAAGTTCCCCTAGCACTTCTAAAAAGGTGAAGAACTTTACCGCTTCCTATCATTTATTTATTTTTTCTTTCCAGCATTGAAAGTGATTTCTAATGGCTTTGAAATGCAAATAGGCCAAGCTGCACTGGAAAAAGATGTAGTCTCAAATAATGAGGCTCCTAGAATGATTATTTATAAACATTATTTAATGTTTGTATTAAAGTAGTGCCAAGAAGCTCTAATCAAGAGCAGGACCCCATAGATCTAGGCACTGTACAAACACAGTGAGACACTGTGCCAGGCTCTCAAAGAGTTTACGTTCTAACTAGACAAGGTAGACAAATGGTGGGGGAGGGGAAACAGACGGACAGAGAAGGGACTTGGCAGGTCAGTAGCCAAACTTGGAATAGAACCCACATTCCCAATTCCCAGTCCTGTGCCCTGTCATAGAGTCATGGTGTTTAAAGCCAGAGGGGACCACTAGATCATCCACTCTGCTCTCCTGTATATCACAGGCCATCAACACCAGCGGACCATACTGCCTGTCCCATGGACTTCATCTCTGTCCATGTTATCAATGGCCCATCCTCTTTATTCATTTTTATTAGCATCTCTCACACACCGAGTAACTTTTAAAAGTTCAGTGTGAATACTTTAGATATTTTAAAATTAAAAGCCCAGGGGACAGGACCCAGCTCTGCCATTAGTAGACACAAGTTCATTGACCCTAGGAGTGAAATCTTGACCCATTTGAAGTCAATGACAAAATTCGTATTGACTTCAACAGGGGCTGAATATGTCCTGGAATACATTGTGAAAAACAGAGCACTGGACATCCTCTACCACATGAGCTGTAAGACTAGGGCAAAGCAAACCAATCCGGTTAAAATGACACTCTGCACAGTTTGATTACTGGATTCACAGAGCACTTCCTCTCAGACTTGGGTAGCTACCCAAACCATTGACATATTTTAGCCATTTGAATTGCTCAGAATTACAGCTAGGATTTTCAAAGGTACAGGCACCCCACTCTTTACAATGTTTTATGTGATCCAACTGTTTCAGAACCTCAGCAGCTCATAGAAAACAAACCCTCATCCCTCTATGATGCAAGCATATTAACTGTAAATCTCTGCTAAAGAATGGCTGCTGGCAACTTTCAATAAACTCAGCATACAGCATCTATTTTTATTTATTAATTTTATAAAACCTCCTAAATCCATAATCTATTTGGAATACAGCGACCAGCAAGTCATACAATTCTCCCATTATTTGTATCATTCAGCATTACTCATGTATCTTTATTTTAGTCTGGAATGCCCAGATGGTCTCTATGTATCTCAATAACATTGGTATCTTTTTTACATGGAAGACATATAAATATATACCACATGGTATCCCAGCCATCTGGAAAAATACTGAACGAAGTGTATTTTAAATTCTCATAATTGTCAGGTTTTGTGTTTAGAAAACTGTATGAATGTTCTCCTCTTAGTGCTGCATATGGTGTTTTATGAGTGTATGCTAAGCAAAAATACACTTAACTTATTAAATTCATTTCACCATAATCATATTATAAGTTTCCCCAGTGATTCCCCATCCCCCAGTCATAGTTTCTGCTGTTTGTAACTTGGAACCCATCTCACATTGAATTCAGTGCTGGTTAGAACTAGTGGCAGATATATTTCAAGGGTAGAACTTGTTTCTCACGAAGATCGACTTTCCGCAATATTTCCTCAGTAAAACTCCGGAGTCTTGTCACGGTGCAGTCCTTTAACTCCTATTCAGGGGTCCCTCTTGTGTTGCATCCTGTAAGAGAGCTCAAGAAGTCTGTTTTTATAAACACACAAAATAATATTTGCTGCATTTAATTTGGAGTTTCTTTTTGCATTACAGTTAGAGCTTTAGGGATGATCCCCCAAAGCCTTTTCCAAAGTGAGGCAGATAGTTCCAGAGGTTATTAAAAACAGCAGTATCCTCTCGCTGTGACACATTCTGCATTTGAGCATGTTAGTAATAAAATGTAGAGCTCTTTATCTCCAGCTCATGGTTTTAAATCTGGTCCAGGTCTGTATTGACTGAAATCATTATCCTCTGTCTTCTGCTGGATAGCCTATGTAAAATAATGAATGGGTGATGTTAGTATAGTTCCTAGAGGACAGTTTCTACATTACAAATGTCACCATCACAATTGGCACCAATTATCTCAGATTGGCAGTCTGAATATGGAAGACAAGAACTGGATTGGCACAGAAACTGAACTGCTCCTTCACAATTAGTGCTTTTGTTCCTCCGGGTAAGGGCTGATTCACACTGACTGTCTTGGAACTGAGGGCTGAACTTTTCATTTCTGATAGCCTCATTTTATCTGCAAGCATTATGTTCACTTTAAATTAAAACTAAATTATTTCTGACCTAGATCTGAGCTTTCCTACCCTTGAACTCAGAGAAGCACATTGATTCACCTGGAATTCCAATTGACATAGATGCACACTATTTAGATTTGTTGGTTCAGTAACATTTTTTGATCTCATTCAATTAAGGGGAAGAAAGACCCAGTGATCTTTTGGAGCTTCATCATGTAGAAACTCTTGTTTTCCTCTGGCTGGTGACCACTAGCATATAATAGTGTCTGCGTGTAGCTGTGTCAATGCAATTTCAGGATTTGCTTCAGTTTGATTACTGTTCTGTTGTGAAAGCAGCATATAGCCTTGGGCATACCTTCCGTGAAACAGTTAGAGAAATCTTACAGAACAGATACCTTTCTGGAGAATATGCTGTCAGGTGCAAGGGACCCCAGTGATGGTGCTCTACGATAGTTCAACTGTGCTCATGTTTTTTCTTCAGGAGATATTTTGCTGGACAGGTCCCTATTGACATAGTACATAACAGAAATGGTGACAATGAAATGTCCCTTTAAATCAGCTGCAGAAACCAGAAATGATTGCCCACGGCTGTATCTCTTTTATCATTTTGTCATCTTCATTCCATTTCAATTTCATGTTTGACAGCAGCCCTGTCCACAGTTTCAGGGCAGCACAGGTTCAGAAACAGATGTAAACAGCGGTCATTGTGATCATATGGCCTTATAGAGGTTGGCCCTAATGACTACTAATATCCTACTTTTTAGTGACATGTAATGAGATTATAGGGTTAGTTCAAGTGGATAGGCGCTTGTGTATCTGACACTAGAGATCCCAAGTTCAATCCCTGTAGATGACTATGGTGCTCAACTTGTCATATAACAGTAAATAAATAAATTTCCAATCAAATAATTTTTTTAAGTGTGGTTTTATGTAAAATAACAGGAGTACTTGTGGCACCTTAGGGACTAACAAATTTATTAGAGCATAAGCTTTCGTGGACTACAGTGGGCTGTAGTCCACGAAAGTTTATGCTCTAATAAATTTGTTAGTCTCTAAGGTGCCACAAGTACTCCTGTTCTTTTTGCGGATACAGACTAACACGGCTGCTACTCTGAAACATGTAAAACAATGTGGCTTCTCTTGCAAGAACTGACAGTTTAGGCAGAAGTCAAAGTTAGGCTCCAAAAAGAACCTCCCCCAAACCTTTGAGTATCTTATTTCATTTCTGATCTGTCCATTTTAGAACACACATAAAATAAACCACAAACAAGAAACCATTATCCGCTGTCTTCTTTTGGGTAGTCTGCATGAAACAACAGATAAGTGCTCTCAATATAATTCTTAGGGGTCACTTGACTGTGTTACAAAAGCCACCATCATCATTGGTACAAAAAAAAATTAAAATACATTCAGGCTCTTTCCCTCTTTCTTCTTTCTCTAAATTCTCTTCATATTTTTTGAGAATGATACATTTAGGGGATATTTCCTCTCTTTAAACTGCACAGTAAATATGGATATCAAATAAACATTCTGGACCTATTCTTCATGTACAGTCCCCACTGGTACCATCAACATGAAGGTGGTGAAGCACTGGAATGGGTTACCTAGGGAGGTGATGGAATCTCCTCCTTAGGAGGTTTTTAAGGTCAGACTTGACAAAGCCCTGGCTGGGATGATTTAGTTGTGGATTAGGTTCTGCTTTGAGCAGGGGGTTGGACTGGATGACCTCCTGAGGTTCCTTCCAACACTGATATTCTATGAAGATTAGCCATAGAATCCTGTGATGTGAATTAGAGAGAGAAATTTTTCCTTGAAAATTATTATTATTTTTTTTGTTCCATGCCACCCTTCCTGTGGGAAAACGCACACTCTCACTTCCCAAATCTTAAAGCACTTTTTGGGAAAATATACTCTGGTCTGGGTCTCGTTCCAAGAATTCCCTTCTAATTCTTAGACCTTTTTTTTTTTCCAATGCCTGATGTGCACGATGTTTGATGTACATGTGCAACTCAGGGATTTGCATGTGCACAGGATGTGTGTTTGCCAAGCTTCTCCATGCACATCAGATGTTTTGCAAGCATAATCTGTGCATTCACAGAAGGCCATGTGCACTTTTGCATGCACACTGTAAAATCTTTGATCCTTACGATATGTCCTTTACACATAGCCATAGATTTGCTTGAAACACACACACACACACACACACACACATACATATTCTCCTCAGAATGAGATCATTAGGGAATGATCGTCTCATTCTGAAGACTACCTAAAAACAGCACTATTAGTTTGCTGGCTCTGTGGTACAGTTTACAAGATTATTTTAGTCTTTTTTAGACTCACTCCTCACCTCAGGCTTAATGAGCTTATTCAAGTTCATGATGACAAATCATCCTCCATGTGCAAGCAGTAAGTAAAGTAAAACTTGCTTGACTTTTAGAGGATTGCTCTGAAAGAGAACTTCTGGTGTTTTTTAGTATTGAATCTCCACCATTGTTACTCAGTTCCTTCATTTCCACTTTCTATTATTTGATATTTCACTCAAACAGTAATGCTTGAGGTTGAGAGGGGAGGGATAGCTCAGTGGTTTGAGCGTTGGCCTGCTAAACCCAGGGTTGTGAGCTCACTCCTTGAGGGGGCCACTTAGGGATCTGGGACAAAAATCAGTACTTGGTTCTGCTAGTGAAGGCAGGGGTCAGGTCTGGCCTGGCCTTGATGACCTTTCAGGGTCCCTTCCAGTTCTAGGAGATGGGATATGTCCTTATATTAGGGCTTTCCCTGGAGATAAATGACCATCTGAGAAGACTTGATAGCCCAATGATTAGACAGGGGCAATCAGCTCCTCCCATCCCATCATAAGTCCCCAGGAGATTGCCACTGCTGTACTATAAGATGGGAAAAAATACACATGATGTTTTATTATTTATGGATGATGCAGTTTCCAAATACTATGTGCAAGGCATTTTAGAGGAATGAATGCCCTATCCATTAGCAAGTCAAATTTATTGAATAATCTCTTCACATGTTATTCAATATTTGTAGCAAGAACAGTTGATTTTCAAATGTTTGTGTCTTTAAAGTTTCATTTTTCCTGTGGTTCACAACATCTGCTTCAATTAAACTGTTCCACCATCCTATTTCCCCCCCACACCACCACCACTGCATGTTTTTTATGTGAAAAATACTTAGACAGAAAAGTCTGTTTGTTCTTTTTTTTCCCAGAGAGCATTACATTTTCAAGTATAACAACAACAAATGATGATTTAACTGAATCTGCCTTTTTCCGATGAGACACCTACGCTTATTTTTCTCTTATCTGTCAGTGTCTCATGTGATTCTAAAGAATCAAAAGTGCTTTTATGAAATGTTTGAAGGTAAAATGAAATTATATAGGAGCATAAAAATTGGAGTTTTCTAGCATATTTAAGAAAGGGAGAAGCTAGCTGTGTCTCTTAAAAACAGCTCAAATGTGCACTATTGTATTATGTAGGAAAATGTGCCTCTATTTTCTTAAGAGTCATTACATAGAAAATATTAAATACATTTCAGGTATTCATCAGGCACATCTATGCCTGTCTGAATTACTTTCCTTACCATGCAGCACTCTGCCAAGGTTAGGACATTATGTAGGCTATTTTCAGCGATGCAGCGTCTGCTATCTTGAGACACCAGCACCTATTATGGACAATGCTTTAATATTAGTTGTGAATGTAATTACTTTAGTGGCTTGCATCCAACTCTCAAGTGTCTTATTTCACCTTTGACATAGATGGGAGTTCACATACATAGAGTAATTGCCATTAACTTTAATGAGTTCTGTATATAAATCCCAGTGCACTAACGTAAGAAGAGACCCCCCCTAATGGAGGGTGTTTTTTTTTTTAATACAATATATTTTACATGGAGTAAATTTTTGGAGCTCATCTGCTTTCAAAAGGAATGCAAGCTTCATTTGGAGCTGCCCATTGAAATCCCCTTGGCTGTGCATTATGGCAGTTTTCAAGCAAGGTGGTGGGGTAAGATATTCAGATGCACAAGTGTCACTTGAGATGATGAAGGAAAGTGAATGGGGAGCAAGGTGCCTAACTGCCATTTCAGTCTTTGAAAATTTCTCCTAAGTACCTAAATTGAGACATCTTATATTGGTACTTAGGCATCTAAATAGATGGCCTCATTTTCAGGAATCCTGAGAATTGAGGTCAATGGGAGCACTTGAAGGCTCAGCACTTTTGAAAATAAAGACATACTTAGGTCCCAAAATATTATAACTGGTGCATAAATATTGTGATAGAAAATGCAGCTTCCACAACACTGAAATTTTCCAAACAGAAAATTTTCCCAATTTTTCTCTTTGGAAAATCTAAATGAAATATTTTGTTTTGGGTCAATTTGACATTCACCTGTGTCTGCCTGAGCTGTTGCAGTGCCTCATACATACTGGAGTTTGGGTAGTTCTGCCGAAAGAAGAGAATGGAGGCACGCATTCCTTGAGTGGACTACATCTCATGCTGCATCAGTTTCCAGTCAGATTGAATCACCACAGTGCATCGTGGGAGTCCGATAACCTTGATGCATCATGGAAGATGCAGTCCAGCCAAGGAATCCAGCCCATGGAGGAGAACAGGGGCATGAGGTACCTGAACCATAACTCCCAGGAGGCAGTACAGTGACTCAGGCTGAGGAAATTCAATATCTTTTTGCCTCTTAATCCCTTCTGGCAGGCAAGACAGGGACCAACAGCACCTTCCCTGAACTCTTCAGATAGTTATGAAGTGAGGATGTGGCCACACAAAAGTAGAGTTAAGGAGGGACAGGGGCTTCCTGTTTGGGTGAGAGGAAGCCACCTATGTACCAAATTCTCCTCACCCAGTGTTATAGCCACTGGGTTTGAGAGGAGCTGAAATATAGCCAGACCAGCCACTAGAAATCTGAGCTCTCCCACTCCCTTCCTCCTGTAGTTACCAATGCCATTGTGGCTTATTGCTGCAGAGGAACTGTCCCTGGTCTTACATCATGGAAATCTTACAAAAGCTTCATATTTCTGGCCATCTGCTCTGCCTTAACCCAGGCCACTCAAGGGTGAAGGAATTTTTCTTTTTTAAGAATTAGACTAGTACTGGGCAATAACTAACCATGAGGCCTGCAATTTAACAAAGGGAGGATCAGGGTTACAGTGGTAAAAAATGTATCCGTTTATCCCTAGCCTCTTTTCCCTGGATCTCTGCTCAGAGGTCTGGTCACAGCACAAGAATGAGATCTAGGAGGGGCTGAGTATTTGGTTTAAATCACAACCCACTGTCTGACCACAGGCAAGTCACTGGATAGCCCTGTGTCAACTCAGCTGGAAAATTAGGTAAAAGCAGAACGACGCTGGAAAACATATGCTGTATCTGAACTACGGTTTAGGTAAATGCATTTTTTAAAAGAAAATCGACTTTATTATATCAGGAAGGATCTCCGTGTTTCAAAATAGGCAGTTATGATCACATTACACAGACTACCATGGAAATTAGTGGGGTTTTGCATACTTTCAGAACTGCACAAATACCCCATAATGTGGAACGTCAGCTCGTACTTAAGAACTATTTCCCTTTTCTATCACTGAATTGCAGGGGGGAAATCACTTAATCTCAACTACCTCAATTTCTCCTGTAAAATGGAGATTATAATACTTACTCACCTTTGCACAGTGCTCATGAGAGGTAAAACATTATTAGTTTGTAAATTAATGTGCTTAAATCATCTGCCCATTACAGAACTAGCAAGAAGCATTTCACACTAAGGATTAATAGTGAAATTCTCATTGTCTGTGTAAATGCCATATGTCACACGCCTGGGAGAACTCCCTTTAACTGGACACTCCCCAGGATGCTGTCTTTGGGTCCCACCACATTAGGCTGACATGCTCTTAACCTGCCCTTGGTCTGAATAGGCTGCAGCACTGTGTCTTTCCTGGCACAGGCTAGCTGTCTGTTACCTGAAATGAGACCTTGCAGCCCACCTGCCCCAGCACCAGTGCTTATTGCCCAGTAGCTTAAGCACACCCTTTCCCACACACAGCTTAAGGACATCCTTATGGATGCCCTGGGTTTACAGTTCGCCTCTGCAGAGACAAGTTATGGTGGAAACAACAGACCCACAGGGTTTGCAGAGGGTTCCAAAACCAAATATTATTTATTTTGGCTAGCACTACAAATATATAGTGCTAGCCAAAACAATAAGCCATCTATATGCATTTCTCTGCCTCAGTTTTCTCACCCTGCTTGAGTGTTCTTTGAGTTTAGGTCAGGGTCTACTAAGGAGACTAAAATCCTGCATGTGGCTTCTCCCCTGAATCACGCAGAGTGTGTATCTCCTCTGCAGCCAGTTTCCTTCTACCTAGGCGAGTCCTGCAGTTAAGAAGGATCCATCTGTTCCTCTCTCTCTTGTGCTCAACTTCCTTTGTCTCTCCGAGTCCCTCTGTGTTTCCTCTGAGTCTCTCAGCCTCAGTGATTTTGAAGACTCAGCATTAATACCTGACCTCTTTGTTTTCCTGTTTGGGGATTTTCCACTCTCCAAACCAGACCCAGCAGAGACAACTGTTTTCAACTAGTATTTGGCCATCCCATTGCCCTAAGGTGTTCCCATTTGAACGGAAGCCTTCAAGGTTTAATGACCTTCCATTGTCTCTTGCATGTTGATGAAGTGGGTATTCACCCACGAAAGCTTATGCTCCAATACGTCTGTTAGTCTATAAGGTGCCACAGGACTCTTTGTTGCTTTTTACAGATCCAGACTAACACAGCTACCCCTCTGATAGTGGATTGATACAATTCATGCACGCACTGGCCATGCTCCATCCATGCCCTATCCATGCCCCAATTCTCCCGCAATCCCTTTACCGTAGTATCCAAGTGCCTTATGTGTAAAATCAATAGTAATAGTGAAGTCTTTTGTGGGCTTCATGGAGCTGCTGGCTCTTTTCACTTTTTTAGAGAGAATAATCTGATTTGAGGGTGTTTTTTTTTTTAAGGAAAAAGCAACAGAAAAACAAACAAACAAATCTGAAAGTGAAAACAAAACTATGATGTGGCCTGGTGAGATCCACACCTACCACAAAGGCATCACTGTTCACATGGGTCCCAGCACTCCACGTTATACTATCCATATATTTTCTTAACCTTCAATGTCTCCAACCCTATTGGTGTATCAGCGGCTAGGGAAGGGAATGATGCATACACTGCATGCTTTGTGGAGTAGTAGCCTTTGCCATAGATCTGCAGAGTTCCAGAGGAGCTCAGATCATACAAGTTCTCCATCAGAAGCAAAATGTAGGTAATCGAATCATGACAGTGGAGCCATGGTTAACCAAAAGCTGGCAGGAGCCTCCCTTACAAGGTACATATGTGCCCTTTAATAAGAGGCCCAGGTCAACTTGACTCACTCAATATTCATTATTATTTAACATGCCTTGAAATTAGAACTGCGAGCTCTTTGATAAATGGATTGCCAGCTGTCTAATTTCACTTCAACATTTATAGCAGCAAAGAAGTCACTGCAGCTTCTTACAGTAATAATCAATAACTCAGAGCAGCAAGGACCCCAAATTTGAATCCGTTCCAAATGTTTCAGATTTGCTCACGGCGTGGCTTAACTGAAGTTATTTCAGCTATAGTTCCCATCACGTTATTGTAATTGATGGGCCTGGGGGAGCAGTTGGAAGGCACGATATGGACTTGAATGTTCGAATCCATCACTCTTTTGTCAGATTAGTGGATGAGACTTTGAGGCCACTACTATGGATACTGACTTTTCTAATGACTATTCTGTGTATGTTGGGCACGGTGGCATATGCCTGTAATCCCAGCTGCTTGGGAGGCTGAGGCTGGTGGATTGCTCAGGGGTTCTGATCTGCAGTGTGCTATGCTGATTGGATGTCTGGTGCCACTGGCAGCCTGGCTAGTTGGTGGCTGAAGCACTGGCTAGAACAACACAACTGACGTGTTGTGATTGGCACGCTTTCTGTGAGGACTGATCGATCAAGGAGATTCAGTGTACACCCATCCATTCGAAGGTGGCAATTGTGGAGTTTAAAATGGAGAATTAATATCCCCTGGGGCACAAGTAAAGGGCACAACTGCAATGGATTTGGCCCAAGTGGTGAAAGTCATAAATGCCTGCTGTGGAAGGAATGATATTATCCATTTTATGTACGTGGGTGAAAACATAATCACTGTTGTGCAGAGAGCCTGTTGAAAGCCTTCCACATGACATAAGCACATCTCTGGAAGAGCTTGCATGGGCCTTCCTCACTCTGTATCAATGTCCTTTCTCAAATGACTATATCATGCAGACTAAAACAATAACATAAATGGCTATTCATTCAACTATATGATCACTGAACTTTATTTGCCCTGCTCCTATATCTGAACTATTCATTTATTTTCATCTTAAAAGGCTAAAAGTGTTCAGGGGCTACAAGGTAAGTGATCTACAAGATTTGGGGTAACTGCAGGATTTTTGCAGTCCAGGCCTATGATGAATCAGGTTAACTTACTTCAACAGAAGAGGAAAAGAGTATATAGGTACCAACTCTCTCTCTCTGTATTGCCCTAAAGACCAGTGAATGGAATCAGTGGTTTAGAGGTATGCTGTTTATTGCATGTTTCCATCAGGAGAGTTAGAGGATAATAATGACAAACTACAAAGGTCCTGACCCAAAGCCCATTGAAGTCAGTGGGAATATTTCCACACACTTTCGTGGGCTTTAGATAAGATCCAAAGAGAGGAAAAGGGGGTGGGGAAGGGGGAATTGTATGAAGAAATGTTGGATTTATCATCTCAAATGCCCAGGAGGTCCCAAAGGCAGAAATAATAATAATAACAATAAAACCCATAAGATCATTTATTATTGTTACTTATTATTATGAGATAGTTGTATGCACTTTGTTTTTAAATTATAGTGCAATAATCTGCTTTAGTGATCAGAAGAAGCATGGCAAATTAAAAAAAAATACTAACAAAGAGAAATTAGAAATTGTCCCATTCTCAGCTGAATAACTATTTTTAGTCTTATTAGGTATTATATTATAAACATTATAGAATGCTGCCGCTGTTGCTGTGATTTCATTGCATGGTGATGAACATTAAAGAACATTTTTTCAGCAGAGAAAAGGGGCTTTAAAGTTAACTATCATAATGTTCACATCATTACCAAGAGGAATTTTTAATTTAATCAAAACAAAATTGAGCTATTCGCTGAGAAAGAAGATGGAACCAGGAGCAAGTTGTCATATTAGGAGGAGGTTACAAAAGTGAGCTAAACCGATCTAAAAATTACATTGTGATCAAAGTGAGAAAAATAGAATGAGGCATGTTTGGTTTTGAGAGTTGGATTTACTTGAAGTAGCAGGAACTGGGCTCAATTCTCAATTGCATAATGGCTAAGGAATATGTGTCTGGCCAAAGGTGGGTCTAAGTCACGTCTACACTTCTCTTCACATTAGGTGCCAGCACAAGTTAGCCTGAACATCTTGAACTGGTCTCCTAAGTACCATGGTGCTGGTGAGGATCACTGAGATGCAGTACAGTCCATCCTGGCCTCATTCCAACCCAACAGCCCCTGTCTTCCCTCCAACACAGTTCCCAAAACCCTGCATCACATGAGTTCATCCTGTTGCAAATTTCTGCTAAGAGTCTCTAATACCTGTCTGTAATGCTGTACAGGTCCAAAGGCCCAGTGAAGGCCACATGGAGTGGCACTTCTTAAGCCTAGAAGGAAAGTGGATGAGTTGAAGAAGTATCGCCTAACTGCTCTAATCAGCGTTGCTTTTAAGCTGCTTGAGAGACCTACTGTTACCTCAGCACCAGGCAGGGATCTGACTGGGCCACAGTGCTGAGGGTCAAGTGATTAGACTGAGGATGCCTTTGAGGCAGGACAGAAGGTTGACACTGTTTTTTTATTTATTTTTTTGTTTGTTTGACCTTTCATGAGCATATGACACAGTTTGGCAGCATGGACTAGTCCTAAAATTATACTCCATGGTCCCAGACAAGAAACATTTATTTCTTATGCCGATGATTTCTAACAGAACAGCAATCATCAAATGTGGAGATGGTTCAAGTCTCCCATGTCATATGAACAATACATTTCCCCAGGGATCGGCACTCACTCCAGAGCTCTTTAAAATATATACAGCTAACCTGCCACTCAGCTCAGCAACTGAGTTTGTGTATGCTGATGTGATCTGCCTGGCTAGAGCCAGAAGGAACTTTAAGGAGCTGACATCCCACCTGTCATCTGACCTTGCCTAAGTACCTTTTCAAGTATTGACTTAAACTAAACTCACTAAAGACAGTGTGATCTTGTTTCCACCTCACCAGCCAGTTAACTCATTGACAGCTGCAGGTCCTTCTGAAGAGCCAGCCAATCACGTTGGAACAGTTGCCCTACTTATTTGGGAATAAAGCTTGACCACTTTCTGTCCTTTCGACAACACACCAAGAAGACTTGCTAAAATCCAGTCAAGAATTGAACTCCTCTACAAGCTTGTTGGCAGCTTATGTGGTGCTACTGCTGCAACTCTATGGACATCTACCAATGCCCTAATTATTGCATTTGCCAAATACAGTGTGGCAGCATGGGTCTCAATTCGACATTGTGACAAGTTGGACTCACTGATCATCTCTGCCCTTTGTGTCATTACTGGACAATTCCAGTCTCCAACCTTCTGGTCCTGGCTGGCATTGGTTCCCTGGCCATTAGGAATGAAGGCAGTACCCTGGCTGCATTACTGGGCACAGCCAACTATCAAGACAGCTTATTTCACAATTTCATATCAAAGCCACATCAAAAACTCTGGAAAAAGTCAAGACACACCTTTTCTGAAATAGTTGAGCCTCCCAGAGAGTACATCAGACACGACCTTTCTAAGGAACAGCAGCAAAGTGGGTCTATATTTTGGATTGATGGTACATTTCTTGGCAGATAGACAACTCAGATCTGCTCCCCTAGTCACATGCCCTTAAGAACAACCATATGAAATGATCTTCACAGGAACAGGATACATTGTGGTCACGAGCCACATAACTTACACCTTTACTATTGAGGCTTCTTGAGGTCCCCATCCTGTCCCCGTGGAGCTCAACATGCCATCTGGTTATGGACTGCCTTCTTTATTAACTTGATGGTGGATGGATGCTATTGATGTCTGCAGATGGCACTGCCATGTTAGAGTGCTTACATCACTTACACAACAACTAATTCACTGTTTGTGCGATCACAAGCTATACACCAGAAGACTTTCTGCACTGAGGATGGAGTGGAACAAAGAGGC
Source organism: Trachemys scripta elegans (assembly GCF_013100865.1). Lineage (NCBI taxonomy): Eukaryota > Metazoa > Chordata > Testudines > Emydidae > Trachemys > Trachemys scripta. The sequence continues at coordinate 17,291,376 of NC_048304.1, read as the reverse complement.
CTGTGTAGAACCATTTTACCAATCTTATGTCAGGCAAGGATTTCTCACCAATGGTGGAATTCTCATTATCCTTTGGGTTCACTTCACACTGCTTCAGAGGCACAATATGGACTTAATGAAAGGCAGGATTTGTCCTTCTGAGTAAAAATTCCCTACTGTAATCTCATGAATATTTCAAAAAACACTCACAAGACAGCAGATATTCCATTTTAAAGCCATGTTGCATCTTGTCAACTTTGTAAAATACAGTTCCTTATATTTAAATGTATAGGCAGCTCTCCACAATGATGTATGGACATATTCTGCCTCCATGTATGCCATGTGTCTCTTGCTGGAATGTATCATGGAAGGGCAGAGAAGGAGAGAATCTGGTGGTCTGTACAATCTTCTGAATGTTAAACCTGAACCACCACGGATGGATATTTAACCATATTTAACACAGAGTAAGGACTTCTGAAGCTCCCCCATCACTGGTATCATAAGATTGTGTGCTATATATTAAATATAGATATATGGAAAGTCCCCTATTTAAAGTTCACACTGAGTGGAATTCTCTGGAACGAAATGACAGTTTATACTTTAAGCGGTGTTGTTGTAGCCATGTCGGTCCCAGAATGCTAGAGAGACAAGGTGAGTGAGGTAATATCTTTTATTGGACCAACTTCTGTTGGTGAGAAAGAAAAGTTCAAAAGCTTGTCTCCTTCACCAACAGAAGTTGGTCCAATAAAATATACTACCTCACCCACCTTGTCTCTCTAATTTATGCTTTGTCATTTAAATGTTCCTTTAATTTATGGTGCAAACACTGGACTAAAATTGGGCTTCATCAGTCATAGTCATAGGAAGTATGCTGACATCCATTGTGAAACATACAGTTGATTGAAGGTCTTGATTAAAAACGCATCTGTCTTTTAAGAAAGTAACAGCTACATTTGCAAATCACTTTGTTGACCCAAGACTCTTGTCTAAAAGCTTTTCCACTGTGGCCACAGAAAGTCCAAAATGCAGCAGAACCACGTGTGTAGCAGTGAGCTTCAGGGGCAGATTTCAAAGGGTCTAAGACATTTATGAGCATGAGTCCCATTGACTTTCTGTGGGATTTTTTCTCTTAAATTCCTTACAGCCCTTTGGAAAACCTCCCCTGTAGAAGCTACCCATGAGTATCTAGCTGTTCCCTGGAACTGTGCATCAACTGTCTCCATGGGAATAAGAGTACCTCTGCAGATCCACTGGTTACAAAGTCTACATGGCTGAGAGTATGGGACCCCACTAGCTATGGCCTCTTTCTGTCCAGCTGCTCTCTCTCCAGGCTAGTGTTGTTGTTATAGGTATGGCAGTAGTGCCTTGAGGCTCCACTGTGCTAGGCATTATACAAACACAGAGTGAGACACTCCATGGCCCCAAAGAGCTTACAGTTTAAATACCCAAGACTGACAAAAGATGGGAGAAAGGATGTATTTGCCCCATTTTATAGCTGGGGCACAGAGGTAGACAGAGAGTAAGTGATTTGCCTGTAGTCACAGAGGAATACAATAGCACAGCTACAGCCTACATTTCTGGAGTCCCAGTCCAGTGCCTTGACCATAAGACCATGTTCCTCTTGGGAGCTTAGCACAGAGGATTTCACCCACTCCAAACCCTCTATTGTTTCTTTGCACATACCTGGTGCAGATCATTAAATGCACACACCTGGTAAATTCCTGCAGATCATTAAATGCAACAGTTAGGAACTGTGAATAGATAAGTGAAGAAAACATTTCCTAAGAAACATTTCATTTATGTTTAAAAAACCCTACATTATAGTTCTATATAATTTGACAACTAAAATATGCATCTGAGTATCTGAATGATAAATTCTCATTCCTTGTAATCACATATTGAAGGACAAACCTTATTTTCAATTAATCTGCACATTATATTTCAATAGCACCTGTAGGTCATTAGTGAAGTGACATGCTGTGGGGGTGGGGGAAATCAAATGACAATGTAGGTGACACCTGACATTAACCAAACGCCAGAATTTCTGATGAAAGCATCAAAATTAATCTGAAAATGTTACACCAGTTTTAGACATTTTCCTAAGAGACTGAAAATACAAGAGGCAGTCTGATGACATTTTGATTATAATCTCAACTGGCAAAGACCTTTCAGAACTTCCCTTCTCCTCTCAGACAATTAAAACCTGCTGTCACCTTGATCTTTATTGCATTTCTCCAGGTTCTGCCTGGTCTGTTAAGTTCCTCATGTTATTGATCCATCCTCAAGACAGGGTGTTTTGAGCAAACCACTATTTTACACGTCAATATTGCTAAGAGGAGCAAATGGCTTTTTCATTTCATATATAAGGAAGATGAGACAAATATACAGGGATCAACCGAAATCAGCACTATGTGATTTATCAAGTCACACACTGGTGCTTGAACAAGTAAAGCACAGTGAGCCAAAGCCGTGACTCAGCAGGGGGAGGAAGGAAGGAGGGGACTTAAAGTGACAGTGCGCTTATCCGGGCGGCTCTAGCTTTCTTGCCGCGCCAAGCATGGCAGTCAGGCAGCCTTCGGCGGCATGCCTGCGGGAGGCCCGCTGGTTCCGCGGCTTCGGCGTACCCGCCGCCGAATTGCTGCCGAATCCACGGGACCGGCGGACCTCCCGCAGGCATGCCGCCGAATCTGTGGGACTGGGGACCTCCCACAGGCATGCTGCCGAAGGCTGCCTGACTGCCGCCCTCGCAGGGACCGACAGGGCGCCTCCCGCGGCTTGCTGCCCCAGGCACGCGCTTGGAGCGCTGGTGCCTGGAGCCGCCGCTGTGTATTATTGTTGTTTTATTACTGCTTGGTACTTCCTGTCAAAATGCTTGTGGTGAGCCAGGAGTGGCGAGGGGCTGCAGGAGGGCCGTGGGCTCTGGCAAGATGCAGCCCCCATGTGACAGCACGAAGCCTGCCTTGAGCCACTACCACAGCATCTGCTGTGTACGAAGCTCGGTGTGTCAGCAATGGGAGGATTCTAGGGGTCCACGGGCGGGGGTGATTGTGCCCCCTCGACATACTGGGGTCAGTGGCACTTACTGGGGACCACCTTCAGTGGAGCATAGGGGCACCAGTTTAATAATACTGCGTAGGGCCCCGTAAATCCTAAGGACGGCCCTGCACAGCCCTAATGAAAAATGCCCTAAAGCAACTCCTTTCTCTTATACGAAGTGGGGACCACGCTGGTGGCAGTATGTGAGTCTACTAACTGATGATGACAACCTCAGTGGCAGCACTATCAAAGGATGTCTTGCAAAGTGATGCAAAATACTGCAAGAAAGGCTAACATTTCTACAGCTGCCTTATTGTACTGCTAATCCTCCTACTGCTGCCCTGGCTGCACGCTTACCAGGAACAATGAATTGTGCAATGGCCAGAGAAAGAAAGATTTTTTCCCTATTAAAATTATGTTAAAAAGCATTCAGTTTCACCAGCTGTTGCAGAACACCCTGCCTTAGTGGATTATAAAGCACCATTTTTATGGCGAAGGATACAACTGTATTGATGAAATAGTGTAGTTGCATGAGTGATCCAGAGAGAGCTCTCTGAAACCAGGGCTCTAAGAGATGCATGAGATCAGATACCTAAGAAAAAAATAGGAAAGTTGGAGATGTTTTGTAGGGGAGAAAGTAAAAGTTTATAGTTAGAGAGTGAAATCCTGGGTCCAGTGAAGTTAAGGGAGTTTTGGAGTTGACTTCAGTGGGGCTGGGATTTCACCTAGAGTCTTAAAACGAATAGCCTTGAGGAGAAGAGACTTTTCCTCCCCTTTTCTCTTAAAAAAAATAATACACATACAACTTATAGGAGCTGCTCCAGCCAGCCTACCTGCCGGGTGCTAGGGGCACCAGTGGGCAGGGAAGGCACTGACTGGGAAAGAAGGAAAGCACATCCTGTACTCTCTTAATGGGTGGAGCCGTGGGGACCCTTACTTGTGTGCTGGAAGGGCTTTCTGGCACAATGTCCCCTGTTACTACTGCTAGGGGATTGCAGCTCGGCATTCAGCTCTGCACTTATAGCCTCAGTATAGATCTGTACTCAGCACAGTTCTAGGCACAACTGAGCTCAATGTGTTTTCATCCTTCAAACCGTTCACAGCACCAGCCCTAAAGACCTGGAACAAAAGTTTTTTTCCTTTTTAGTGCACTCTGTCTTTTTTTCCTCCACTTCTTTTAACTGGATAAACTTTTTGGCAGTATTAGTTTAAACCCCTGTAGCTAGAAGTTCAAGTACCCATTGATGGCCTTTTATGTGGAACAAATGAGCTCATATGGGTCCTACTTCAACTTGAATGGACTGCCTACTACAAATACATTCTCGATTACATTTTTTACCACCCACTCTTCATGCAGATAGAAAATCAATTGTTTTCTCATTGTTGTCTTCCGAAACTCATTACTGCTGTGTCTGTACAGAGGATGCTTATTGCATCTAACTCTTGGCACAGTGAAAGAGTGTCACTTTGGTATGTACTGTATGGCCAAGAATGATTCTGGACAGTTTTCTTTCAATTAATTTCAAAATAAACTGGACCTTTCAACATCTCATCTGCACTCTGCCCACTAATTCATCTCCCCTGGACTTATTTTACTATTCCCAACTCCTAAGCAGCTTCAGATTGTCACTATTTCTATTTCTATTTCTTAAAAATCAACTTGCCACTTTCTCCCAAATCGGAATTTTCCATACCAGAAAAGTCACTGACCTGAGGCAGTGTTAAGTCCTCTACCCCACAATCCTGCAGTGCTAGAAATGGGAGTTTTATAATATTGGATTCTCAGTACCAAACAACACTTGCTTCTATCAGCTCAAGGACCTGAAATACTGGAGTTTAATTAAAGTTATTTTAAAATTATTTGTATGTTTTTCAAAATCATTGCCTTAAAGCTTTTTCTTCCTCTGGATCCTGTACAACTGGACTCATGGTAACTAAAGCACCTGGTTCTAAAAGTGGAAGGATACAAAAATAGTCCCAATGACATTTTAATAAACTCCCTACTAAAACATGGCCAAGATTTCCTGTAACACACACAGCGTATACAGAACACATGATGTTGGTATTAAAGGTATTATTGATTTAACACACAAGCCAGTGTACCTGGGGACAAAGTGTGTGTGTGGGGGTTGGAGGAGGCAGAATTAGTGTGTGCTGTGCCCTTTCATAGACATCAGGGTAGCTTCTGGAGATATTTGGCCATTGAAGTCAATGAAGGATCTGGCCCATTGTGACTAAGGCTGCATACCTTTCTTCTAACTCCATCATGGACTTTGGTTTTACAGTCACAGTCAGGTCGATATGGCATATATATTTATTGTCCCACATGGCATCAGAGCCCTTTCCCAAGCCAACAGAACAGGCCATTTCCATTTTGCAGAGCAGTATGGCCATAGATATGCAACCTAGTCAGAGTTTACTTTTGTCCTTTGCACAAGGCTATATGGTATTGCAGAAATCACTTTTTGATCGAGGACTGCTAATTGGGTGACTCTTTTGTTTGTGTTGATTAGTTAACCCTGGAGGATACGCATATTCACCTCATATTGAACTTGAAAGTATTTGTTTTGTTAAATCGTTAAAAGGAAAACAAAAGGAGACCTGGTGTGGGGAAAATTACCTTGGGTGATAAATGAGAGTCATCATTTGCTGGATAAGTGTAGCACTTCTAATGCACCAGCCTTGCCTATAATAAAATTAACATCAGTTACTATTTATGGAGTCCATTTTTCTCCTGCATTTAAGGAAAATGCCAGGCACACTAACTGCTGTTCCAATAAACTTGACAGGCCTCCATCCACTATTTACCTGAAAGTATTGACACTGCATCTTTTGGATGTTTTTGTAGGTGTGTTCAGAATGTTTTCCATTGTGAAGATGCCAGAAAGCAGAAGGTTTTAAAAAGAGGCGTCTTGAGGGTAATATGGCTAATTTGCAGACGCCAAACAGAAATGTTTGCTTCTAGGATCAGATCTTCAAAAGACCTCAGCACCCACAACTAGGGCACTGTTATGGAAGACCTCAGCTCCCATTTAGGTGCCAAAATAAATGGCCAGATTTCCAATAGAGCTTAGCATGGTGGGCACTGTAGAATCCGAGATCTGCCCCCGAGAGCCAGGTACTTGGAACTTGACTTCAAGCCTTTTGAAAATCTGACCTATAAAGAATAATATATGTTCAGTTGTTAAAGTAGATTGAACCAGGAGGGGACACTCTCACTGCACCAGACAAAAAGGAGGGAAAGGTGTAGGGGAGTGTGGCGTACTTAAGCCAGGGAGAGTAGGGGGAGCTGAGCTTCTCCTGCTGCTTCTTACTTTAACCCCTGAAAACATATGTTGCGTGTAAAATCAGCTCCTAATTCCAGACTAGGACTGGATATGAAATATTCAACCAGATAGAAAAGGTTGATTACAATGGTTCCACTGGGTAGAGCTTAGTCCTAGGTCAGTAACCAAGAGCAGGGATCTTGTATAGGTTCCAGTTAAACCTTCTCATTATCAATTCTTTATTTGGTGAGTTTCTCTTGAAGGCCAGTTCTTTAAAGGGATGCTGTCAAGGGGTGCACTCACTGCTAATGGCACCGCCTCCTGGTTGCTCTGGGGATTAGCTCTTTCCAGGTGCTGCACCCTCCTCTGGAGGTGCCTTCACCTGTCATGTCTTGCCTTACAGCACCTTTCTCTCCAGGAACTGCAGCCTAAGGTTAATTGGCCTAATGTGTGGGGGAGGACACCCCATCACACACCCTCCCCCTCAAGCCTGTAACCCTCAGGGGTATGGTTGCCTCCTACCCTGCATCTGCTGAAGTTGGGCTTGCCGGTCATCCCTCTCTTTTTCCGCCTCACCCACCAGGAGATGCAAATTACCCCAGTCCTCCAGGGTGTCCCTAAACTTTTCCCTGTGGAACTTCAGGTCTTCCTCAGCTATTCGCAGGGCTTGCTCTGCAGATATTAGCTTCCCCTGGAACTTCCTCAGTTGTTCCCTGAACTCCTGCAATACCCCTTTCTTTAGGGTCTCAGTCCCCACAGTAGCCTGTGATTGTTCCTATGTCCATCTGGGACCCCCCGTCCCAATCATTTTATTTTTCTTTTTTCTCCCACCACCCATTGGGTGCATGGGTTATAGACCCATAATTCCTCCCATCACTACTGCCATTTCTGGGCTTTCATCATGGGCCTGCAGTTCCTTCTCCTTTAGAACCTTACTCTTCCCTGGGCTGCTTTTCCCCTCCAGTAGGGGCAAAGCCTATTTAGATGTCCCAGCTCCTTAGGCAAAAAACAAACCTTTTCTCTACCTACTCCTCTAGCAGTTGGCACTCTTTTGGGCCTCCTTATGGCTCTCAATTCCTGGTGAGCTTCTTGAACATAGTGTATATAGGGGCATCCCCCTTTTCTAGTGTCCCTCTGTCTACAGACAAAACATTGTCTTGGCTGGGCCTCTGACCTCCTGGCCCTGGAACTTCTCTCCTGTTCCCAGCCCATACAGCTTTTCTTATTCTCCTCCCTTAGATGTCTAAATAAGTATTGCTGCTGCTCCACCATCTTCAGCAAATACTCCTGCAGGTATAAGTGGGCCTCCCACTGTCTTTGCTGGTTTTCTACCACCTGCCTTAATAGAACCTGGATCCACCCTTGCTGTTTGTCAGTCCCCTTCGGTGAGAACGGCAACCCAGGGGTCCAACCCGGGAGAGTATAGCTGCCTTCTGCAAAGAAGGCTTCTGCACAATGCAACTCCATAGTCTCTGCCTACACTTTAAAGTATTCCTGTTAACACAGCCCTTCACTCTCCTCTTGTATCGGGGCAACCATGTTATAATCTTTCCTTATCTCTCCCCACCCATCCTGGGGTTAATCTGCATGACAGTTTCTCTTGTCTTCATTAACCCTCATCTCGGGGTTTCCCATTATGTATGATCACTCATTCTCCCTTTGTATCAGGGCTCTTTCCAGGTGCTTCACCCTTCTCTGGCAGCACAGGCACTGACTTTCTGATTTCCCCGGGGATGCTCAATGTCTGCTCCACTCCTGTCCCTAGTGCCCCACCCCTGCCCACCTCTTCATGCCCCTGCTCTGCTCCCACCCCCACTCTGCCCCACCCCACCTTTTCCTGCCCTGTTCCGTGCCCCCTCCCCCGAGTGCAGCCCACCCTCACTCCTCCTCTTCCTGCCCCCACTCCTCCCCCAGCGCCTCCTGCCTGCTGCTGAACAGGTGATCAGAGGCTGGCAGGAGGTGCTGGGGGGGAAGGGGAGGAGCAGATTGGCGGGGCCCACCTGTGGGTGGGAGGCACTGGGAGGGCGGGGGAGGATAGAGCCCTGGAGCACCCATGGAGTCAGTGCCTATGTTTGGAAATGTCTTCACCCATCTTGTCTTGCCCTGCAGCCCCTCTCACTCCGGGAACTTCAGCCTAAGGTTAACTGGCCTACGGTACCCATTCAGGCCTTGTGTGGGGTGGACATCCTATCACAGATGCTTAATTCATCTGTGATATGATTTGCATTTCCTTCATACATGCATTAATATCACCAATGACAAAGAGTTAAGCTCAGTTACAAAAATAATATGGAAAGAACCCTCCACTGTCCTAAAGCAATCACTGAAAAATAATGCAAATATTTGGACATTACATTTTAATGAGCCACTGTTGGAAAGCAAATTCAATTTGTTTTTCCTCTTTTTGTAGCTGTACAGCTGGAAAAAGACAATGACTGTAGAAGAATATCTTTGCGTTTAATGTGGATGAAGAAAGGCATTCTGTTAAATATTAAATTCCTTCACAAATTTCCTAAGCATACAGAAAATAAGAAGTAACAGGTTTAAAAAAACACTGTAAAATTTAACTTTATAGGGTGACTTCTTTATGGCATATGCAGTAGCTGCCACATAGCATAAATGTATGTTTTTCATTATATTTTTATTATGCATTTAAGGCACATTAAGGAACAAACAACCATCAAAGAAAAGAAATAAGAAAAGTATTAGATTTAGAAAGTAATCACATCAGTTTTATGTATGGTTATATTTCCTGAAAACAGAGAAAAATGCATGTCAGATGTCCTTTCAGGCTCTTCAGTAAGCCATTCTTCCTTGGAAGAACAATATTAATAGATGTTTTGCTATGTTTGTCTGCTATTGCATACACATTGTCTTTTTTATTATAGTTTCTTATGAGTGTGCCCATTCCAGTTTGAGCAATCCAATACAGCATCTGGAAAAATATATTACTTCTATATCGTTTCTCAATGAATGTTACTTTGTTTTCTCTAAGGTTGTTCGGGTCAAACATTCAGGGTTATGCCGATGCAGTTTAAAGAGTCTTTTCATAATCCACAGATTAAATATATGTAGATATAGAAGACATCCTATTTTTATTTTATCCTGTTTTGGTTTTCCCACTGGAATACTTAGCCATATAATAATATACATAGCAATTTTTTGTAATTGTTCTCACAGCACTTCACAGTGTGTTAATGTTTTTGTCCTTGTGAGGTAGAGAAATATTATCTCCATTTTACAGATGAAGTTGTTTCCTTCTATCAGCTGTTCCCTTCTGGTTCGCCGTGTATCTCTAGTTCAGCAACAGAAGTTTATCCAATAAAAGATATTACCTTATCTACCTTGTCTCTCTGTTCCCTTCTGGGATATTCCTTTATCAATGGTAGCACGTTTCAATCTGGAGCATGGCCTTTGAAAATAGTGATAGATGTTATCCTAAAAGACCTGTGGTGAAAACTTGGTCTCACTGAAATCAATGGCAAAATTCCCATTGACTTCCATAGGGCCAAGATTTCACCATTGGAGTTAAGTTCACATAAGTTCACAGCACCAGATTCTTAGCTGGAGTGAAATCAGCCTATAGAGCTTCCCGGGTTTTCATTAGCTGCGTTTACACCCACAAAAAGTGGATGTCCTGTCTGAATTATCTCTTCTCCTGCAAAACTGAGATGAAAATCGCCTGAGAGCAGAAAATCATGAGATTTTCAAAACATCTTGGGAAAGAAATTCCCCAGGAACAGCCTTTAGTAATATTGTGGTACTTTTGTCTCCAATCCCTGCTGGAAGACAGAAGTATAGTGGCCCAGACAAAATGTGGCCTTATCGGCTTTACACTTTCTGCTAGGGCTATCAAACAATTAAAAAGATGAATCGCGATTAATTGTGAGCTTAAAAAAATAGTCGTGATTAATCACAGTTTTAATCACACTGTTTAAATAAATGGTATTCTTTTATTGTTCAAGATTTTTGGATATTTTCTACATTTTCAAATAAATTGACTTCTATTAAAATGCAGAATACAAAGTGGACAGTGCTCACTTATATTATTTTTTATTACAAATATTTTCATGTGTGTGTGTGTGTGTGTTTGGGGGTGTGTATGTTGGGGGGAGTGTGTGTGTGTTTGGGGGAGTGTGTTGAGGGAGCACTGTCTCTTTAAGCAGAGCACTTAGGAGCCTGAACACTTTTTCAGCCAGCAGCAGCTGCTGTTGGCAGCACTCACTCCTGAGTCAGTCGCACCGGTAGACCGGCTCCCCTGTTCCCTGCCCCCAGCTCAGAGGCAACCGGGTACACTGGCGGGGAAGGAGGACACCCAGACATCAGCCACCCTGTCCCCCTGTACCCGCTCTGCGCAGCAGACAGGAAGCAGGCTCCCGGTCCAGAGCAGCTTGGCTCCATGGGGTGGTGGGGGGAGGAGGTGGGAGCAGCAGTGGAGCAGGGTGGAGGGAGGAGGGGCACCCCTGCCTCAGAGGCACGCAGCAGTGCCCTTCTGAGCACAGCACCCAGGGCAGTGGCTAACCATGCCAACCCCTAAGTAGGGTGACCAGACAGCAAATGTGAAAAATTGGGACGGGGGTGGGGAGTAATAGGAGCCTATATCAGAAAAAGACTCAAAAATCGGGACTGTCCCTATAAAATCGGGACATCTGGTTACCCTACCCCTAAGGCCATCCCTGTCCAGCAGGGAGGGGATGGTGCAGGCGGCAGGGGCCAGGCTCCTCTTTCCCCCTCAGAAGGTGTTTAACGAATTCTCCCAAATCGCCCACAGTCTCGTCTCCAGCTGCCTCTTGCTCGCTGCCACAGCCTGTACTTCCCTCCCCACCAGGCTGCCATGGTGTCCGGTCTCCAGAGGTTTAAGATTAACGCTTGTTAAAAAAAGTGTTCATTTGTTTTGAATTAACTACGTTTAATTGACAGCCCTTTTTTTCTATAAATGTCAAGATATTTATTCATTTGGACAAATGTCACCTCAAAGGCTAATTACTTTGTCTTATTAATGACTGAATTTGTATTTATGTAAGATTAACACAAGACATTTTCTGAAGTAATGATTATTTTACAAGCATCACTAGTTTAGGATCCATCTTACTTTAAAAAAAAGGTATTTTGGGATTCCACATTTGATGCCAATTAATAATACAAATAGTTTTGTATTATTTTTCAGAGTTAGAATAGTCATCTTTACTGAAACCCTCAAAAAAAAAAAAAAGTATGCCATCATATGCTGTGAATTACTTGTAAGATAATTTAGTTAGTACCTGTATTATAGTGGTACTTTGAAGTGCCAACCGAGATCAGGACCCCCTTGCAGTAGGTGTTGGACATATACATTAATAAGAGGAAGTTTACAGTCTAAATGGACAAGAAGACGAAGGGTGGAAGACAGGAAGTAGTATTATCCCAATTGTCCAGATGGGAACTGAGGCTCAGAGGACTGGCTTCTGCCACCCTTACTCACTGTGATGTACTACCTACTTCACAAGTAGTCCCAGTTAAATCAAATCAGATTTCATTAGGGCTTGGAGTAAAGATCCGTCTGGGCATATCCAGTTGCAGGACTCAAGTCTTAGACTATACACTTGCTGTGGCATGGATTGTGTCTTGTTGTGTAACTGTAGCACAATGGAACCTGGTTCACATCAAGTGATCACTAAATAATTACAAATATCAAACACGTCTGAAAAATCAAAGTCCATTTGTGAACAATGTGCAGATGAAAAAAGGCCAAAATTTACCACCTAAACCACTTATAATGAATATATCAACTGATGCTAGGACACAACTTCTTTTTTTCCTTTTGGATTTACCTTTAGTTTAATTAACATGCTGCTAAAATGTTATAAGATTCTTGACCTGTGTGTAATTTTCTGTCTTGTACTTATTTTTTCTAAAGACTTCTTGAACCTATTGTATCCATCTTGAGCATAAAACCAAAATCAAAATCCATTTCTAGTTGCATAATACTTTATTTAGGTAACAGCACAAAGAAGAATGACCAGCAATTGTACAGTATGTGAATACTTTCACTAAGCTATAATAACATTTCTGCAAGTCATAGAAATATACTGCTTGACAGTTAAAACAAAGGTCTGGATTTCTTCTGAACTTAAATTAACATCTAATGCAGACCAGGAAAGGAAAGAGGATTAATCAGAAAAATCTCAGAAATATTCATGTATTACTGTTAGTCATAAAACATTAACTCATATTACATTTACATTTTTGTGAAATATTAGGCGAGTTCCCACTTGATTGAATGAAACAACCAATGAATAACAATAACCACTGGGTGGGGGGGAGGGGGGAATGACATGTTCATACAGTGATAAAAGGGCTATTTCACTTCAGTAACATTAATAAAATCCTGGGAGCAAAGAGAATTGCGTTTCACTGGCCTTTAAGAAAAACACACTGAGCAAACAATATTTACCATCTATTGCAGTGTTGACTTTCAGAGTGAGTTATTTATTTTGCTGAAGAGTCTATTGAAAAGCAACAATGGGGTGATCTGTTGTTCTCCTAGGGACTTTTGAATTGATGCACAATGGGAAGAGTATTCTTCTGGGATCTCTTTGGAGTGAGTCACTGGCAACAATGAAGAATTGTGTTTTCACTTTCAAATCAATACAGAGCTCTTATAGTTACTGTTTATATTAACACAATTTCACTTTACACAGCAGTCATGTACTCCTCAGGAGGTCTCAGTCCTCAGGTAAAGGAGGGAAAATAAGACAATTAACTTATTGTAGAAATAGAGTTAGTATTTATTTTTCTGTTCCAAAAAGACTGAGAGATATATGTGGTTGTCTTTTCAGAGGAGCTAAAAAATTTACTGAATGGTTCATAGGCTAATGGCTTTAGAACTTGATCTATATCATCCAATATTTTAAAAGGTTCTATACACTAATGAGATGGATTTTTTTCATTGCCACTCCCCAGGGAGAAAATATAATCACACAGCTGCTAAGGTAATTATATATATATATATTGGGAACAGAATAAATGTGTAAAGTGTATTGGAGTTCACAAGTTATTGAAACACGCAAAGGATCAAATTCTGGGTTTCCTCCTCGGAGCTATTCTGGACCTGGTGGGGAGGATGGAGCTCTAGTGGTTGGGAGATGGTTCCCTCAGACATTCTGCCTGCACAGCCCAGAATATCTCAGTGGTGAGAAGAGGCAGAATGCCCTAAAACACTGCTTACTGATGCTCCAGAAAACATCCCGCTTTCAGACATGAGGCAGGGAGCAATAAAGGACCCAGTGTGGCCCCACCCTCTATCTATCTTACTCCCTTACTTAGTGGCTGCAGAGCTCTGCTAGACATGTTAGCCAAACCTCCGGCTAGTGGGAAATTCTAGGTCAGCATTTTGTCTGTCTACGTGAGTTCACTGGGTGCAAAGACATTTCCTGCACTCCCTTCCCAACTGCTGTTGTGTAAGACAAGACAGAATTTATCCCTGTAGGAAGAAAGGAACCTGCTGAAGCTTTAAAATGATCATCCTAGGTTATATATTTTGCTATATTTTCAGTGCAGTGTTAGAGACGCTGGGCAAAATTTTGTTCCCTATTATATCGATGCACCTCATTGGATGACTTATTGCATGCTTAGGCTGATCCAAAGAACACTGAAGACATTGGCACGTTAGTGGACTTTGGATTAAGTTCTTAGTCAATAACTGAACTTTTTTGCTTTTTATGAGCTTGTTTTGGATCCATACCATTAATTTCCCACAATAATCTTCTTTCTGTTTTTGTATTTAATTTTCTTGATTAATTTAAACTAATTTGTAGTCAATTATCATGCACTTCATATAATTAGAGTAAATGTGTAATCATGTCATTAGGACAGTTAATTGCACTATTTAATGATGTTATATAATTTTGCTTATTAAACCTAATGAATAAAATAAAACACACATGCACAGCAGACAATTTGAAGGACCAATTCTCAGCTGATGGCTTCCACAGCACTAGGGAAAAGAGCAAAAAAGCTTTTAGTCCATATTATTAGGTGCCTGCAAACTGGGTTCAAAGAAGCAAACAATAGTTTTGAGGAGGAATATAAAATATGTATCCAAGATATGCAATTTTGGCTTCATACTTCTGATTGCAAAGAAATGGTGCCATAGATTAAGTAAATAAAGTAGAGGGGAAAACCAATTCCTTCTGTGAGACTTTCTGCCACACTTTAGCTCTGATCAAATGTTTGAGACTAAGTTCTAGATCCATGAAACACTGTCTGAAAAACAGTAGTGCAGAGAGGTACTGCTCTAATAAGCTACCGCAGACGATAATTCTCTGCATTCTCACTATCATTACCTTACACTGCAAATTCTTTCCAGTATTAGACGCCTTTGCAAGGTTAGCACTCACAAAACAGTATTCAGTTGATTAATGATTTTGGGAGCCAGTCCTTCAAAGTGCAAGTTATAGGGCCTGACTCTGATCTCACTTTAAATCAGGAGTTACTCTAATTTAATCAACAGGTGTGGTGTAAAACTAGTGTGAGATGGGAACCAAGCACAAAATGTTTAGCAACATGGTAAATTGCTCTGCGGCCTTCTTCCTGAGCTAATAGGTTGGCATGTATGGTAAGTTTAATGACTCGTCCCAGGGAAAATGGGCTGGCAGAACAGAAGGGCCCATTAAAAGAAATGCCAAAGTAATGCATGAGAAACCAAGATAAGACCATATGTGAAAGCCAAAGGAAGATAAGATGTTGAGCAGTAGAGAGTGATCAGTGGTATTCATACATTAGAAAGGCCAAAGAGGATGAGGAAGGAGCAGAGGACCTGAGATTTGGGCAGGAAGAGATCAGAGAACAATGGGCCTCAGCAGTCCTTTTGTGGTTACTGAATAGTATTCATGTGACAGAGCCTATAATTTGGATAATCTAGAGGACAAACACAAACTGGTTGGTCCAGGAGATCTCTGCCCTCAGGTATCAAGGCCCTTAAAGAGTCTCAGAATGGGGCTGACCTAAGAGGTGCCACAGATGGTGGACAGTGATCCATACAGGCATAAAAAAGCCCTCTGATCTTGGGGGACACAGAGCACAGTGACCTGCTGTTATGGTGATATTCCATTATAAAGCTACCCTGAAACTAAGATGATCTCTGATCCTTTGGGGGCCTGAGCCTGCATGCACTGAAGTCAGCAACCCAATATGGTAATTTCATGGTGGGTTTTTTAATTATTATTTGTATTGCAATAGCAGCTATGGGCCCCATTGTGCGAGGCACTGTGCAAACACATAGTAAGAGAGTCCCTACCCTGAAGACCTTACTGTCTAAAGAGACAAGACAGACAAAGGCTGGGAGAATAGGAATATTATTATCCCTGTTGTTCCTTGATGATTCTTACCCCTACCATTTCCAGATGGGGAACCAAGGCACAGAAAGACTAGGTCAGTTGATCAAGGACCTCTGTGGCAGAGCTGAGAAGTAAACCCAGATCTCCTGAGTCCAGTCCAGTCCCTTAACCACAAAGGCATCCTGCCAGAACAGATGAAAATCCTGAATTTTTCAGATGTATTAGTAGACTAGACATTTTAACATCAAGAAATGCTAAGAGAAATCTTTGCAATCATCCTCTCCTAACTTAGTCCTGCTCAAAGGAAGAATGTATGTAACATTTCTCTTAGTTTGGTGTTTTTGTACATAAGATGCATTGTGTAATACTTATGAATGCTCAAATATTTTATAATTCTGTCATAACAAGCAGGAGAATGTCTTTTCTGGGGAGATGGTAATATTTCATTGTTTCCCCCCAACCCTCCCCAATATGAATTTTAGTTGAATTATAGTAATTTCCCAATGCACATAAATGAGAACAATGTAATGACTCTGGAGGCTGTTGAGGACGTATCAATCAGCCAGAGATGTCTGAGTCAGTGAGGGAAGCTCTGGTAGTGGGAAGACTTATGAGTCAGGTCAGAGGGTTGCCGTTGATTCACTAGAGCTTGTTTATGATTCTGATGCTAGTAAATGTAAAGGAGAGTGGGCCATTTCGGGGGGAGTGTTGTGCCACCACTGAGCCCATCAAGTATAACTCTACTGTAGCTCCCCACCACATAAGGGGAGTTCACACACCGCAAACTAAAGAATGGTGCATAAAAAGGGGGATAAAAGCCATGAACCTGCATTTTCCTCAACTGATTTGCACCTTGGAGACTGCTTGGAGGGAGCACTCTCCATGATCTCTTGACTTTAGAAACCACCTTTGTTTTTTGTCCCATAAGCAAGGGGTACCAGATAAGGGAGGATGCATGCTATATTGGTCTGCCATAGTATACTACTTGACAGCTTCAGCAAGGGAAGATTGTTACTTCTTAGCAGTGTTTCTCACACGTAGTTTACCACAACGGCACTCCATTGACTGTTCTGGCTTTCTTTTTGTTTGTAGGTACAATTCAAGGAGTGGATTTTCATATATTAAGCTATTCATGCCACAGATTCTGCTTTGTCCTAGTAAGTGAGATCAGTTTGGATGTTCTTGCTAATGTTTCCTAGGTTGGAATATGGGTAAAATGGAGGCAGGTCATTCTCAGTGGAGGACCCTTGACTCTCAAACTGTGATATCACCATGATGGGTGTAATTTTAGAACTTGAATAAAATAGTGTTTTGTGATATAGTGCTATTGCAGGGAAGGATTTTACTCAGAGTGTGATAAAGTGTGCAGATTACTTGATTATTGTTCAAGAGCAGATCCTAGAAGCTTTACTATGCAAGTAGTCCTTACTTATGTCAAAGTTAGGATATGCAAATGATATACAAGGTACTTTGTAATGTATACACAATCTCTAATGAGAAGAATGCAACAGGAACGGGAAATACTTTTAGAATAGTTTTTAGAAGGTTAGAGAATTTAATCCTATCTTCTTTGCTAGGATCAATGCACAAAGGATAGCTCCTAAAGACTTCTGTGAAGTACTAAAGACACACAGACGTGGCTGAAAGTTCTCTTTCCCCCATGGAATCTGTAGTAAATAGAGAAAATCTCATCTATTCTCTGCATATTAACTAAACCTGAGTCAAACTTACAATCTAGATATAGTCATAATCATGGCATTCTTGTTTAAACACTGCTCTGCCAATGTGAGCTAACAGATAACAGAATTACCATGATCAGAACCTAAGAAATCTGCAAACTTATCTAAAACCGTGTGCGTGTGTGTGTGTAAGTACACGTTTGGCATTTTAATACTATATTATTTTGAAATGTCTGCTAGAATGATGTACTAAACTTCATTACTCCAGCCTACCTTACCTACCTTCTCTCTTTATTCCTTTGTCTCGTTCTTCTGTCCACCTAATACCCGCACCTTTCATACAATATGACCACTTTTGGTGTGAGGGCTAGGCCAGATCAACTTTTTTACCATAGAAACTATTTAGATAGAAAACTGGGTTTTCAACTAAATGAAATTTTTAGTCAAAGTGTCTTCATTCTGTGGGAAATTTCAACTTTCCATCAAACAAAACAAAGCAAAAAACATTTTGTTTTTTCACCCAAAATAAAAAAAAATCAATTAGGAGATACTACCTCATGGGACCTGTGCTTCATGCCAGTCTCCTAGCCCAACTACCTCTCCCAGAGACTTGCACGATGCATTGTGTTGGGTCAGCACGAGGGTGAGTGTGGTTCACCATGGGAAATGTAGTTTGACCAGGGAGCCCAGCCTGTAGAGGAGAAGGGGGGAATCTGAACTAAACTTCATTGAAACATTGTAGTAGCATTTCTGAATAAAAATATTTGGTTTGCAGCTGCAAATTTGGGGCTGCAGGTGGATTATTTTTCTTCCAAAGAGGTTGAAATTTTGCATGGAACATGTCTCCCTTTTTCTTATTAGCTCAAATGAAAGTCTTCATCTATGCAACACCTGCCACCTGCAACAACCTTCCTGTATCTTTCAGTCTCATTAAGGCCTTGACCCAGTACAGCACCTAAACACGTGCTTAACATCGAGCACATGAATACCCCAAATTACTTCACGTTCTATATACTAGAAATAGTGTTTTGTAGAATTCATATTTTATAAAAATGTTATTTTAATGTTTCATTTATTATTCACTTTAAGAAACGTAACTAAAATATATATATTTGTACCTGTGCCCCAGAAAGCCTATTGACAAAGGGTTCACAGTCGTATAACAGCCACTTCTATCTGGTCTGACAAACTCATACACCTAACACATTGTGTCATGGTACTTATAAGGAATGCTGTGTAAGGTATCAAATGAAAATGTATATCATGCTGGTCATTATAATCATTGTGTGATGCATGTATGGGTATCAGTTGAAAAGTTGTGAGTATGTACTATAAGTATGCTCAAACCATGAAATCAGGCAGGGCTGATAAACAAGTTTGTCCCAGACAAACTTGTTGAGATGTCTGTCTGCCTAGGTCTTGAATGGAAATGGAGCAGGGTAAGCCAAAGACAATGGGAATTTCATTCACATCTGACGTCAACAGGAAAAGCAAGTTAACAAGAGGATGAGAAAAAGGGACCTGGCCCCAGCAATCTAGGGAAGAAACAGCAAGAAATTTTTTCAAAGAACTGTGAGAATTGGGGAAAAAAGACACTGTGGTTATCCATCACTGAGGGGAAAAAAGAGGTTGATGCCTTTTTTATCCAAGAATGGTGGATCCCTAGCCATGTGAGTTGGTGATACTGAGAGGTGGAATTAGGTGAGAAACTGTCTTAGACAAGGATTATAGCCTGTTAAGTTTTAGTCACTAGAAAGCGTATTATACTTTTGTTTTATTTGTAACCACTTTTTGTTTCTATTGGCTTTGTTTAGTAGCCCTTAAATCTCTGTTCTTTTTTAATAACCTTATTCATGGTTTTACTGTAAATTCATCTCAGTGCAATGTGGTGTGACTCCTCAGCTGATCTAACAGGCTGGTGTGTATACAATTCTTTGCAGACAGTGGACTTGGTAATTTCTGTGAGTGTCCAGTGACAGGAGCTGGGTACTGCAAGGGAATGCTCTTCAAGGAGGTTCGGGGATTGGAATGCACTTGAGGTTAACTTGCAGGGTAAAGGCTAGTAGAGCTTTTGAGGAGATTGTTTGGCGGCAAGGGGCTTACAGTCTGGCGTACCAGGGAGCTGACACACAGTATAACTCCAGCAGAGGGTAACAAGCTGACTCTCGGACATGAATTCCCTGAGAAAAAGTCACAGTACCCTAATTACACAGCTCGGAATTTGGTCAGGACGGTTGCCGACAAACCAAAAAATTAGATTTTTACTTGGGAAAAAAGAGAATGGTTTGGAAAATAATCCACAAGTCACTCAAGAACCTCCATAGAGCTGAACTATAGATGACTCTGCCCATTCTGGCCTATGTGAGTGCTGAAGGACAGGAATTATGACAAGGGAAACAACCCAAGTGAAGCACATTAAACTTTAATTTCAAAATGCTTGTCACTAGCCTGGCCCTTACATATAGCATATCATGTGTTATCAATGAGTCCTCATGGGTTACATCAGACAAAATATAGCAGGAAAAAGATTCAAAAATGGAGGCTGGGGAAATATAAATAAAGATATAAGGAAATGGCACCTTCTGAAGCAGTTAATGACCCGCTCATTCCTTTGCTGCCAACAGTTCCAGTTCCAGATTACTCCAAATCTCTCTTGGTGCCTTTCCTGTTCTGAACACCTTTACCAAAAGGCAGCCGCTCTTTCCCAGTACCCTTTGTTTGTTTTTCTCTACAACCAACAATGTTTCTATAATTGACTATATCTTCGTCAATTGCCTTTATCTCTCTCTTAGAATTTTCTAACTATTACTCCCCTTTGTCCATTTCCTTGAAAATGGACATCAAGTGAGAAACAAGTCTCAGTTGGATAGTCTTATCTTAATTTATGAATCTATGCAACCTTTGCAGGCTATTGTATTCTACCACAATATCCTGCTGAATCAGGTATTATTAAATATAATTTTGGACAGGAAAAATAGTTCATAAGATTGTGGACTTTTTTTCCTTTCCTGAGAGGAAGAATAATGTTGTGGTTTAGACACTGAACTCAAAAGATCTGGGTTCAATTCCAAGTTCTATCACAAACTTCCTGTGGGACTAGAAGCAACTCTCAGAAGCTCTGGTTCAGGACAGCCCGCAACTAAAGTTATGTATATGCTTAGATCCTAAAAGCATCAATGTGACTAAAGTGCATGCTTAAAATTAAGCATGTCCTTAAGTGCTTTCTGAATGGGGTGGACTTAGGAACATGTATTAAGTACTGTCTGGAACTGGGACTTCAATCTCTCTGTTCCTCAGTCCCACAAGCTTAAAATAAGGATAAATAATACTTCCTTTCTCCAAGCCTTTCTCTGTCTCGTCTATTTAGATTTTAAGATCTTCAGGGGAAAGACTTTTTCTTACTGTGGTATGTACAGTGACCAACACATTGCATTCCTGTCTCAGCAGGGGTTTCTAAGCATTACCTCAATATAAATAATTACTTTGACTATTATAGACTGAACAGTCCTTCAATTTGCATTGCCAAATAAATGAAAACATATATATTTATTACATGTAGAAGCTCTCAATCCAATTCCTTTTCATAATATTGCTGTGACTGAAGGCAACGGCCTTGGATAGATTAGTCAAATCTATTTCAGAGAAGAGTTGGTGCTTGTCTGAAATTGCACATGCCCATTCCCCTGTATTGTTTTGTCCTTTTCTGCTGGTCTATAATCATTAATTTTTATTTCACAGAACCGAACACAAGAGTCAAATGGTATTTCTATTATATTAATGTGGTAGATTCATTCCAATGGGTTACTTTGATTGTCTCCTCAAGAAACTCTTAATCATTTTACTGGTGTGACCTTTTTGAAGCCTGTCATTAGCTTTGAAACATGCTTTAACATTTTTCTAGACTTGCCATTCATTACGAGTCTCGGTTTGCCAAGGTATAAGACAAAATGTGTTTATTATTGCTTAAGTGCAACCTGTTTTGTTACAATTTAATGATATTTCAACAGCTCTCAATATGCTTGTCAAAACAGCACAGCAATTTTCAGCTAGTCAGAGATGTCTCAGGATGTGACAAAAATCCTTTGAAGATAGTACTTTTCTCAAAGGCAAAGAACAGTGTCATTTTTCTTCAACCATCTCCTGGTCTTAAAGTGAGAACATACCTTTCTTGGAGATGTACTAACAAAGGGTAAGTAGAAATTTAAATCTCTGTACAATACCATGTATGGTTTTGTCCATTGTAGCACTCTTAAATATCATTCACTTCCAGAAATGCTTGCCACCTCTTTGCTTTCTACTGGGCAATTTTTATGTAAGTCTTTGTTAGTCAGATTTCTGTATTTCTCCTTCCTTGTGTTTTCCTGCGTGGCTTCAGTGTTTGTGATGCCATTGAGAGTCTGCAGAGGGAACAAACTTGCCTGAATTTAGGGTCTGACAGGACAGTGAAGGAAGAACTGATTTTCAAACAAACAGCTTGTTTTAAAGAAAGAAAATAATATGTTTAATTCATTAATATTATGCAGCTTTTCAAAAGGCATGATAATTTTACATTATTATGATGATTATTAGGCCCCATTACCTTATTTTCTCCTTCTTACCCAGCTGCGTGGCTACATACAAGACACTGGCAGCTGGGTAATGAGCCATGATCAATGCTTATTGTGCTAAATTATATGTGATTACTGTTACCTTGTCCTTTGCCTTCCCAAGGTTAGTTTTTTTGCTCTACCACTGATAAGCTAGATCATAAGCTCGTTGGGTCAAGGACTGCCTTTTTAACAAGTGTCTAGTACAATGGCAATCTGGTAATTAGATTAGGTATTACCGTAATAATAATGTCAGTAGCATTGTAGGTACCTCCCAGAAGCAATTATACACACTTCTTGCCCCCAAAAGCTTGCAATCTAAATTCAGTATAACATGAGAAGTAAGATTCATAAACGAACAAACAAAATGACAATGATACAGTCACATGTTACCCAATAAGACATTTGCAGAACTACATATCTTGCATTCTCCAGTTTAGTCTGCTTTTTATTGTTTGGTATGCAGTTTAATTTTAAATATGGCTGTTATGATGACTCCTTGCTCAGTCCCTGAGCAGCGTGCAGAAGTACTCTAATAAGAGGTCGAGAGAAACTTTCAATAGGCAGCATGACCTAGTGAATAGGATATTGGAGTGGGAGTCCGTTTTATTCTTGGCTGTACCACTGATCAGCTTTGTGATTTTTGGGCAATAAATTCAGTCTCTATGCCTCAGTTTCCTCATCTGTAAAATGGGGATACTGATACTTACATTTTGCAAAATGCTTTGAGTTCTTTAGATGAAAACACTATCTAAGAGCTAAAAGTTCCACTGCAGCATGAAAGAGGAAAATGGACCAGGGCTACATAGATGGAGGAGCAAAAAGGTCATGTAGATCTGACATTGTATGCCTCTACCAGCCATTATCTCCAGTACAGCAAGGCTGCAGAAGTTGAAAGACCTGCTGAAACCTCAGGACGACAATGATTTCAATAGAATGGCTCAGAATACCCCACTACCTGGGGAAGAGCATTCTTGTTGGGATCCCTGTCTATCAGGGCTGTGTCCTGATTTCCAGAGTGTGACCTTTAGGGAATTTACTGGGGCTGTCCAGGAATGACTAAAAATGCCTTCATTGGGACCAAGTTGTAGAGAGACACAAGGGTTGTTGGAAAACTATAAAGGAAATGTTAAGAAAAAAGATAATAATAAATAGTGAAGCGACAAGGCAAGAACAGGTTTTTTGAGTCATTGCACTGAGGAAAGGATGTTAAAGCCACGTGACAACCATACTTCAACAAGAAAGAAATTGGAAGACTGAAATAACTGCCAAAAAGGGAAGGATTGTCTGGCCCTGCCAGAGAATGAAATATCTTGTAATCTCTTCTCCCACAATGCCTATGTAACCACTATCATTTGGGACGTCAGTAGGGATTGAACTAGGAACTCCAGAGTTAAGAGCATGAGCCTCTGCACCTTGAACTAAAAGACTAAATCCTCCATGTAGCAGCTGTAGCCAACTCAGATGATTTGTGGAGCTGACACAGAGGGGAACACATAATATGCACTGAACAGTGAATTATACCCATTTGACTCATGTCCTGGACATCTCATTACATTGTCCCCTGTACTCTGCCTCTTACCCTTTCATGGTTCCCTTACTCTACCCATCCCTGGATTTGTCCCCTTCTCATTTTTGTCCTCCTTCTGGGTTTCAGTCTCTCCCTACTCTGTCTATTTCTCTCTTCAATCCCTCATTCTAGTTTAACTTTTCTCTGAAAAACCTGCTTCCCCGCTGGCAAGTTCTCTGTGCATTATTTTGGAGATAGCATCTCATTGATTGCAACTGCTCTGATGAAATTATAACATTTAGTGGATATAGATGAGACACCAGTACAGAATATGCCATTAATAACATTACGTATCTAGGGAAACGCTTTTGAGGCTGTCAGAATACTACCTGAGGAGCTAAATTAAAATGTTATATGCCACCAACATAATACAAAAGAAAAAGAATCATGTTTTTGCCATTCTGCTTCCAGCTATCAGAAGCAAAATATCAGGTCTCACCCTGTCAGGTGTTGAGTGTTTCCTGTGTAGTTCTAAGAGCACTCACCTCCTACAGAGTTCAATGCAAACTTTATATAGGGCAACCTTTTATCATTCAGAGATAGGCAAAGTAGTTCTAACATATGATCCATGGCTATCCTCTTCCTGTAACTGCAAAGAGTGTATAAAAGTGATCAGCTGCAGACTTTTATTGCCAGTGAGGTTGGACTGAGACTTGAAATTCATATCCAAGCAAAGAAGTAAGAGGGTTTAAGAAACTGCTTTCTCTCCTATGCATAGGACCATACCAAATTCATGGTCCATTTTGGTCAAGTTCACGGTCATAGGATTTTAAAAATCATAAATTTCATGATTTCAGATATTTAAATCTGAAGTTTCACAGTGTTGTAATTGTAGGGTCCTGACCCAAAAGGGAATTGTGTGTGTGTGTGGAGGGGGTCGTTGCAAGATTATTGTAGGCGGGGTAGTGGAACTGCTAATCTTACTTCTGCGTTGCTGCTGGTGGCGACGGTGCCTTCAGAGCTGGATGGCCAGAGAGTGGCAGATGCTGCGGGAGCCCAGCTCTGAAGGCAGTGCCACTACCAGCAGCAGCATAGAAATAAGGATGGCATGGTATGATATTGCCACCCCTACTTCTGTGCTGCTGCCTTCAGAGCTGGGCCCTCGGTCAGCAGCCACCATTCTCCAGCCACCCATCTTTGAAGGCAGCAGCGCAGAAGTAAGAGTGGCATGGAATGGTTTTGCCACCCTTACTTCTGCACTGGAGCTGGTGTAGCACTGCCTTCAGAGCTGGCCACCCCACCAACAGCTGAGAAAAGGGATAGTAATTTTCTTCTGGTACAGACCAGCACATGCCTGGGAAGTAAAGAGGAAGCAGGGGTGAAATTATTTCTTTTGAGTTACAGTGTTTTCCAGGGTTACTCATACTCCTTGCAGAGCTCCTTCCTTAGGGTTGTGTTTAAACTCAGAATCCAGCAGAAAGAAATTTCTGGTTTCTCCATTATAGTCTAATATAAAGCAAGTGTTTGCAGTGCTGTTGTAACCATGTTGTTCCCAGGATATTGGAAAGAATAGGTGGCTGAGGTAATATCTTTTATTGGACCAGCTTCTGTTGATGAAAAAGAGAAGCTTTTGAGCTCTGTGTCAGCTTGAAAGCTCGTCTCTTTCAGTCCAATAAAAGATATTACCTCACCCATCTTGTCTCTCTAATTAAGCTTGTGTGCATTCATTTTTCATTATAAATTCCCTCAGTCTTTTCGTTGAGGGCAATCTGTTGCAATCTGAGCACAGCTGCTTTAACAAATCAACTTGGATGCTGCTTGAATTACCAAGCTCTGGCCCAAACTACAATTGTGTTTGATTTTGGGCTAGATTTTCATATTCTTACTCACACTATGTAACTTACCACACAAGAAGTCCCACTGACTCTGGGTGCAAGCTAATAGTCATTGTGAGTGTAAAGCTAGCACAGTCTGGCCCTTTGTATTTTAAAACTTTTACTGAATAAAATAAATTATCAGATAAAATCTGGTGCTCACTGTTTCATATGTATCAAATTTCTATGGAAGTTGACTTTTTATTCTCTTGGCTTTGGTTTCTAACCATTGTATGATTATGACAGGAAATTCCTCTGCCTACTAGCACCTCTCCCATGACTACTGTAAAATGCAGTGCTCTGTGCCATTGGTGTCAACACATTTTATGTGGTTACATTATACTGTCTGCATTGTTACTGGCATTTGATCATTTCTTGTGTGTGTGTGTGTTCTTAAACCACTGAAGTGTGATTTAGAAATCCAATCATACCGATTCAGTGAACAAATATGCTTATGTCCACTGGAGAGGAGTTACCCCATAAAATTATGGCTTTAATTTTAAGGCTGACCTTTATTGTAATTCAGTTCAAATCCCCTGGATTCCAAATGAAAAAGACTATCCACTGGAGAGTACATTAGATCTGCCAGAATGGATGATTTGGGAACAGTGACACTTTCACTGGGATAATCCAATAACAGTATTGACATTTTTGACTGATCTATAATCATGTCAGTAAAACTCATATAGAATGTTGCTTCTGAAACATCTGACATGTTTCTATTCCAGTTGTTTAATCAGAAGTGGAATGTCCAAGTATTGTATTTGACATACCACATGAACAGTATCACCTGACTAGGGGAAAAGATCAGTCTTCACTGGTATTCCTCTTGCTAATATACAATGATAAAGCACTGAACCCTGAGGATGAAATGTACTTCCCTTCCTCGCAAATATTCTTGGGAGGGGAAAGTGTGTGAGATGACAGAATCCAACCCGTGAGCAGGGCATGTGGCAGGTTTGCAGCAATTCCCGCCCTGGGCTGGAATAGGCACCATGACCCTTGTGACCCCATACTGAAGGGGTTGTCGAGAGCTGATCTGTGTCATCACTGACCCCTTTCCCACTCCTGCATCTTGTATTGGCACAGACTTACATGGAGTTCAGAACCCAGCTCTGGCAAGTAGAGGTATAGTGCAGACTTGCCAAACCTCAGATGTATTTGGAATTTCTTTGGCCTCTAGAACATCAGGACCTTTGGCCGTGTAGCAGTTATTGGTGCAAAGGCCATAGGTACTGCACTGTGAAAGTGACAGTGAACAGAGTAAGGGAGGATTGGGGATGGGGCTACCCAGATAGGCCACAAAGAAGGCAGTTCTGGAGTCCACATTAGCTATGGTACAATATCCTCCTCATACACTCTATGTGGTCAGCAGGCCATTCATGCAAGAGAATTGCAGTAGTTCTGCTGCATAGGTGGGATGGGCCTTTCAAAGTACCTATGCTACTGGTTGAACTTCACCACTAGCCATTAAAGTCCAAACTCAAGCATTCAGCACTATTTTTATGTTTAATTGCAACCATCAGTAGCAGCCTCTTTCACTTATAGCTGGGACCACCACATGGCTTGAGACTTCTCGCACAATTATTCTAAAAAGCACTTCATTAAAGTGGTTCAGTTGCATAGGTACAATATGTTTCCTCATATTACATTAGAATGTGAATGTTACTTCTGTGGACAATGGACATAAGCAGAAGGGCTACAGTGTAAACACACATGCTGTGCTTTTGCTATTAAAATCAATTAATTGCATTTTTGAAGGTTTATTATGCAATAGTAAACTGAATAGTAGATTTCTCCATTCACTGCTTTTTTTCTTGTTACACTAGGTCTCTTGGATTTTATAGAATTTATGTCTTAAACAATAGTTTGACATTACATTGTTCAACTGGAGCTTTGTTTCATTTCATTTTCTTATAATCATTTTCTTACTATTCATAGATTTCAATGACAGAAGGGACCACTGTGATCACCTAGTCTGATCTCTTGTACAACACAGGCCATAGAAATAATTCCCAGAACAGATCTTTTAGAAAAAATCATCCAATCTTGACTTAAAAATTGTCAGTGATGGAGACTCCACCGTGCCCATTGGCAAATCTGTTCAATGGTTAATTTCACAATTAAAAAAATACACTTTATTTCCAGTCTGAATTTGTCTAGTGTCAACTTCCAGACATTGCATCATGTTATAAATTTCTCTACTAGATTGAAGAAGTCCATTATTAAATATTTGTTCCCATTTAGATACTTATATACTGTAACCAAGTCACCCCTTTACCTTTTGTTTGTTAACCTAAATAGATTCAGCACTTTATGTTCCTAAGAATAGAGCTTTATTACTTTCCCTTTTGAAAAGGGTCAATACAATTTAATACAAAATTATAACCATTCTGGAAAGTTTTATAAAACCATGCTATAGAATTTAATAGAAACCTCTATCACTGCTATAGTATTCTACAGAATAACTCTAAATACCCCCAGAGAGAGGATTGAAATTTCTATTAAATTCCATGGTTGAGATTTAGAAACGTACCCCCAGGCTGAAAATTCATCTAATGGGTTAAAGTAACATCAATAGAAGCCCCTTAAATTTCTGTGGAATACTATTGGTTTCATCCCTATTAAATTCTATAGAATTTTTCCATAATGGCTGGGTCTTTTTGAAAAATTATTCATGATGATATATATAAGCTCCCAATTCAACAGGGTACTTAAGCAAGTGCCTAAATTTAAGCACTTAAATAGTCCCATTGGATTGAATCTCGAAGTTAGGCATGTATTCCATGTTGGAATAACAGGCTATTCAGGTATATTCCTAAGGTGTTATTTAGTTGGGAACAGTATGATTAGCTACCAAATAATGAGCTATTAAAAATGTAGCTGAGATACATTTGAGGGACATGGAGCTCTTTAGGGAGTGAAGGAAATGTTGTTTTCCATGGAAAAAGAGCAACCATGTAATTCCAGTCTAAATGATTCTTATTTTAGTTTATGGGAAAACCAACCAATCAAAATGAGCGAGAATATAGAAAGCTCCATGACAGATCCCAAGCTAAATAGACAAGGGAGATGGGAAATATTATTTACCTCCAATATGAAGATGGGGAACTGAGGCAGAAAGAAATTGAGTGACTTGCCCAAGTTCACCCAGGGAAGATGTGGTAGAGCTGGGACTTGGACCCAGAGCTCTTGAGTGTCACTGCACTGCCTTAACTATCAAAACATTCTACTCTTACATAGCAGGAGCTGCAGACTAAAATAAGCCCAAAGTTACTTATATTAAGGATGGTGTGGACTAGAAAAAGTTGAATGCTATGGAATGAGCCATTGCTCAGCCTTTAGGAGAGGATGTGCATCCCTGAACAGTTTTGTCCTCAACAGTTGAGTCAATTCACATTTATAATTATTCCATCCCATTTTGGCCAACGAGCCCCTAAGCGTACCAGACTCGTGTTGATATTACCAGTCCTGTAATGTTCAATGACCTTTAGTCTAGAAAACAGCAAACTTTACCAGATTTGCCTTACTGAAAATTCAGTATCTGTAGTCTCTCGAACCCAGTTGTGTGTGTGTGTGTGTGTGTGTTACTTGAGTCTATGGGTCTTTTGCAACAGTGATTCACAGCCAACTATCCATGAATTCATTCTATTGCTATATACACTAACAGGTCTGGAAACGTTTTTTCTTTGCTGGTTATGTAGGAAATTATACTGTAGAAAGACATGAAGTGCATACAAGCATGAGACTTTAGAAAGACATGAACAAACCTTTAGGCTGTTTCTGTCATGGAGACCCTAAAATTGATTAAACTAAGGCATTAATAGCCAGACAGTTTTAGAGATAGAAGCAACTATGCCTATCATATTAGTCAGCTGCTCTGAGTTGATAAACACGTCTAGAAATGAGAGATGCTATAAGTTAACCAGTAAGTCAGAATGGATGCCATTGCCAGCATTAAAGCAACTAGCTTATCCTGTGTCCTCAAATGGATGTGGTCTTTTATTAATCAAACCATTCACTCAGACTTATTTGTCAGCACTTCATCTGGTATGGTTCTCCAGACCATATTCTGGATAGTTTAAATACAAAAGACAACAGCAAACAAGTTCCTAGGTCTCTGTGGCTATTTACTCTTTCCCTATTGGATAAGGATCTTTACTGAATGTGCTGTATTAACTAATTAGTGTAATACTTGCCAATTCAATATAAATGTAAATATACAAATCCCGCATTTACTTCCTAATTCCATTGTATTACCACTAATTGCTGTAATATTAAGCTCCATTATCATTAACTAGTTAGAAATTAATTGTAAATGGATTACAATCAAAAGCTCATGTGCCATTTTACTAGAGTTACTTTGTCACATCACATTTATTAACTCTTATCCAGTAGCAGTTGCCAGATTAAACTTCACATCTAAATGGTTTTTTAATTAACTGGTTATTTCTTAATAGTTTGAGAGCATGCGGTTAATAAAAAAGGGCCTGCTCCTTCTCCCATTGACATCAGTGGGAGTCAAAGGTACAGGTGCGTATGTTACAGTATACAGTGTCATTGGCACTGTATAAATACAGTAAATAGATGGATCATTAGTGATTGCAATGGGAATAGGAACAGGCCCAGAATTAACAAAAGAGGTGGGAAGAAAAGATTAACAATGATATATTTAAACTGTTAAATATTGGTTTATTATTACTATTGGCCCTTTTTGACTCAAGCAATTAGCTAATATTGGGAATTTACTTGGTTGTTGCTAGTTGGAGGAGAAATTGATAATGGGTCAGGTATTACTTTGGTGAAGTCCTGTTTATTTGCAAAGAACGTACTCAAAATTCTTGAACACGGTATGAACAAACAGAAATCTAAGTCTGCATTATCAGTGACTATAGTGCCCCAAATAAGCACCATCTTTTGGCTACCTCCAAAGGCCATACCCACCACTGCTTCTCTCCCCTTTTTTGCTCTCTTTCTCTTACCTTTCTGACACACACACAAAATCTCCCAGCTCCTGTGTTTGCAGTCGGCCCTCAGGGAAACCCTGGCACTCACATGGCTTATCTTCTGATTAGCCTTGCCTTGCTTCACCTTACCTGGCGTGGTAGCTTTATATTATTTCAACTATCACTACACAAAGAGGCATTTAATTGTTCTGTCCATTTAGCTTTAATGAAAGATGGTTAATATATGTATTGACTTTTACCAGCTTAGTGACGGATCTCTACATCAAAGACCTACTAGATGGCAGCCACTAATACCTTCCAACATGACATTAATTCTGTAATGTAGAAATATTTCTTTGTTCTCATTTATGCATCCTATTGTAGGTAGAAAGCATAGTCACAAAGGATGGGAGCAGAATTTTTTTTACATAAACCATAAAATAATTCATCCTAAAAGTTATGTGACCCGATGGCAATGACAGTACTGTGGGTAATCTCTTCAAATACGGCCTTCTTAGCGAGCTCACTCAGATTTTTTGTGTTTGTTTTATTGGCTTGATGCCAAACCACATCATATAAACTCTTAGCCAGGAGAGAAAGATCCTGGGTAGTTTGGATATAATCCTGCTTCGGCTCAGTATGTAAAACTCTTTCTGAATTTGATTGGCAAGGCTGCAAAATTGAAAAAATGGAAATTTGCTGCATTCTATTGTCTGTGTGAAAACTAGAGATGGGCAAATAGAGCAATATACGATCCACCAAATGAACTCTTATTTAAACAGATTTGTGTTGAATATTTCTTACATTTCCCTCTATTAATATCTTAGCAAACAAGCATTTTGTGTGTGTGTGTGTGTGTGTGTGTGTGTGTACATACATAGATACTATGTCAGGTTTCAGAGTAGCAGCCGTGTTAGTCTGTATCCGCAAAAAGAAGAACAGGAGTACTTGTGGCACCTTAGAGACTAACAAATTTATTAGAGCATAAGCTTCTCACACTTCTTATCAAACTGTCTGTACTGGGCTATCTTGATTATCACTTAAAAAGTTTTTTTTTTTCTCTTAATTAATTGGCCTCTC